>NC_073303.1:268042966-268192966 GCF_027595985.1 Sorex araneus
GCTGGAGCAGTAGCACAGCGGGTAGGGCATTTGTCTTGCACGAGGCCGACCCAGGTTCGATTCCCAGCATCCCATAGGGTCCCCTGAGCACGCCAGGAGTAATTCCTGAGTGCAGAGCCAGGAGTAACTCCTGTGCATCACCAGGTGTGACCCAAAAACCAAAAAATAAAAGGAAGTTTGGTGGTCACATGGACAAGATTCCTTGAATTCATTACCCCTCAAGGACAGGAGACAGGGGGTGACAGGGGCACTGGGTAAGGGAGGAGGGGTGGGGAGAGGGGGTGGGAGAGGAGTGGGGATGGGATGCAGAAAGGGTATGGGGTGGAGAAGAAACATTGAGGTGGAGGAGAAGGTGTGAGGTGAAGAAGGGAGGGAGTGAAGAAGGGATGGGATGAAGATGGTGGGTGAAGAGGGATGGGTAGAGAAAGAGGAGAGGAGTGGATAAAAGACAGAAAGATAGAAAGAAGGAGGGTGTGATCATGGGAACTGGAGTGACACTGAGGAACCAGTGATGTAGAATCGATAAATGAATCTAAGTGTCATTTGTGAAAATAAGTAGCAGATACACTCGGCTTCCTGTATTCAGAAAAAGGTGGCAGAGGGAGGAAGCGCATATGTATGATAGTCTACAGGAAAAGTCTCGAAACACATAGAGAAAAATGACCAAATATCAGAGCCGGCTATGGTTCATGACTCAGTGCATTTACTTCTCTGAGGTTGGCAAAAGTTCACAAATAGGCGTATATTTCTCTGGTGGAGGTGGGGACGGCTATGAATTAGGCGTGTTTATATGACACATCTGTTTTTTCAATGCCTGGTATGATTGGATGCTTGACAGTTGTTATTATAATTTTGGACATTCTGGAGTGCAGAGATGATTTATTAGGAAAAGAAAGTTGACTGTAGAAGTAAAAAAATATGAATATTCAACTTGAACCTTATTGACCCATAATTTCCCAACCTGCCATCAGAGCCCCCGTGGCTCAGAACGTTGGCAGGGCCAGAGAGGAAGCACAGTGGGTAGGGAGTTAGCCTTGCCCCCCGCCAAGCCAAGTTCCACCCGGCACCCCCAGGAGGAGTGACCCCCAAGAGCCAGGAGTAAGCCCTGAGCACAGGGAGGTGTGATCCCCAAACCAAACCAAACAAGAACACACTCATGGCTCTTCACTCTGTCCTGGACACGGGGGCCCTTCGTTGCCCTCCCTCCCAGCGAGCACTGTCTCAGCCGACTTGCTTCTGGGAAGCAGAATAAAAATGGAAGGAGCAGAGTGTGGGCTCAGAGGCTGGTGACTAAGAGGTGTTGGGGCTTTTTCTATCATTGTACCCTGGGGGGCTCCACCCGCTGCCATCAGCTGCCCAGAGTGGATCCTTCCTTCAGGCCCAGACTTGAGAATTGAACCCTTGGTCATCGTTCGTCTGCCTCCTCCTGAAGGATCCTCAATCCTTTCCAGAACTCCCAGACTCGGATCCAGAATGAACATCCGGATGAAACCATAAAAACGAGCTGTCTCCAGCTGCAAAATGTGGAAGGAATTTGTTACGCGGACTGGACTTGGTAACTATTATATGGCTGTAGTAGTCGCTCAGATAATACCTCTAAGGAATGACCCATTTTTAACTGAGTGCAATTGAATTTAATCCAAGTTCTGAGCTGGAGCATGGGCTCTCTCTTTCGGCCATCTCTCCTCAGTCATCAAACTCCCTTTAGCTTCAGTCTCCTCCGGAAAAATCTCAGGATTGCAAGCTTATGGCTCCACCTACCTCTGAACTTTGTGGATCTTAAAAATTAAAATCTTCCGCTGGAGAACCAGAGTAATACTACAGCATTAGGATGCTTGCTTTGCATGCATCCAACCCGTTTTCGATCCCTGGTGCCCCATATGGGTCCCTGGAGCACCACCAGAAGTGATTCCTGAGCAAACAACGAGAAGTAAGTCCTGAGTACCGTGGGGTGTGGCCCCCCAACCCAAACAAACAAGAAACATCCTGCGCTGAAAGGATGTACTACGGCAAACTGATCCAGAGGGGAGCGCGACTGAGCTGTAGTGAAGTTGATGGTACAGTTGCGGTTTAACAGAAACAAAGTTGCAGGACCCATTTTCAAGGGAAAGCGACTCTGTCTTGCTGGCTCCTCTTTGTACCTGAGCAGAGGGGGGTCCCTACTGCCTCAGTGCCCCTTGGTCCTAGGTGGCCCTGTGTTAAGCTGGCTGGCTGTGGAGTGAGGCTTCTTAACGAGGGCCTCACAGAAAAGAACTCTCTCTGGGCACCGAGAAAGTGCAGGATGTTCTGGCAATGCGGTGGGAGCTGCACTCTCATTAGCATTTAAAAGAGAACACTTATTAGCTGCACTACTAAATGTCTTTTATACAATATAATGAGTTTCATTGAAAAGAATCACCAGCTTAGCGAAGGAGAAATTTAAACACTTTGCCATCATTTATAAATTCAACCCTCCTATGATGGTATTTTTAAAGATACTTTGAAGGGAACAAGAAAAGTGGGAGAAATCTTAACAAAAGAAATGTAATTAGAGTTTTCCAAAAAAAAAAAAAGGCGATTCTATGCTTTATGAAGATATCTTTGATCTAACTTCTCAAAGCCAGGGAGGTATTGTCGCCCATCTCACACTCTCCACGGCGCCTGGGAGCAGGTAACCGGGACTGAACGTGGCTGCTTTTGTTAAGAGTGACCGAGAAAGATTGCAGAAAGCCATAATCACAAACCACTGTAATGCAAATCAATAAGGCACAGACACTGCAGGAAACTCATGCAAGTAATGGAATTAATTGTACTTAATCTTTCTTTCTCTATCTTAGACTTGCCCTACATGTTTGCTTGAAGCATCCAACTCACTTGATTTAAATTAATGCATCCCACCCGAATGAAATAAAGCCATTCATTAGCATATATGGCTCCTTTTATTGTTTTCTCTTGGACTGCTAATAATCCTCATTCACTCCTTCATTCCTTCACTTAGTAATTCAGCAAGAATTTAGTGAACTCCCAAGTTCAAGGCAAAAACCCTATGCAAACTTTTCATGCAGCCCACATCACCCTAAGAGGCTAGACAGGTCAGAAATATGGAAGCATTGCCGTGCTCTGGATTAAGAGCTTTGGCCTATAGACTGTGAAGAGCTGAATAGACTTGCCAAGCTAACATGATTGTGTTAAAGGAAAATTTAGGTTTGGGAATGGGAAGCTGTGTATTTTTGGGGGTATATTTTATTAAACAAAGCTCCCGGAAATGAATGTGGCCTTGTGACCTCTTATTGTCTAGTTCTGCCTCTCAGAAAACCTGGCAAGCTACCGAGAATATCCTGACGGCATGGCAGAGCCTGGCAAGCTCCCCATGATGTATTCAATACGCCAAAAACAGTAACAATAACGGGTCTCATTCCCCTGACCCTGAAAGAGCCTCCAGTGCAGCACCGTGGGGAAGGACGAGTAATGAGAGGCTGCTGAAATCTCAGGGTTGGGATGAATGGAGACATTACTGGTGCCCGCTCCAGCAAATTGATGAACAACAGGATGACAGTGATACAGTGCCATGTTCCATGTGTAAGTGGTTTATCAGAAGGAAGCGTGGTGAGCCGGCACACGGCGCTCACGGATGGATGTCATTTTCTCTAAGAAAATGCAATCTCTGGAGGCACAAAGAAGAGATTATGGCGTCTCTGGTTAAAAGCCTTCAAGCAATTACCCTTGTAGGACACAGTTCTTAAAGTAGCGCAGGCCGACCTACAGAGCTGAGCCCGACCCCTCCCCCTGGCTTCCAGCTCCTCTCCTCCCGCTCCCTCTGGTGCTCCCCAGCATGGACCAGCCTCCCCCAAGAGCCAGCAGTCTGGACCCAGGGACGGTGCCACCCTCTTTGTCTCTGGCACCTGTCAAGCTCTTTTCCAGTGTCATGCTTCCGGATTCTCTTTGCTCTCACCACTGCAGGGCGTCTACTTGTGATCTCCTGTTCTGTAACCCGCTCTGGATGCCGCCTGCCGCACGCCCCTTCCCAGACACACTGGGTCCAGAACACAACCCCGAGCCTGCTCCTCACGGCACATTGTGGGTAACACTGGCCACGGTGGGGGGAGGGGGTTGCTGTGCACATGTGTGTGTTTGTGTGTGTGTATGTGCATGTCTGTATGTGTGCACATGTGTTTGTGTGTATGTGCATATGTGTATGTGTGTGCATGTGTGTGAGTGTGTGTATATGGGTGTTTGTGTGTATGCACGTGTCTGTATGTGTGCACATGTGTTTGTGTGTATGTGCATATGTGTATGTGTGTGCATATGTGTATGAGTGCATGTATATGCGTGTGTGCGGTGTGTGTAAGTGTGCATGTGTGTATGTCTGTGTGTGTCTGTGCGTGCATGCATGTGTGTATGTGTGTGGCTGTATGTGTGCATGTGTATTTGTGTGTATGTGTGTATGAGTGCATGTGTGTGCATGTGTGTATGTGCATGTGTATATGTACATGTGTGTATGTATGTGTTGTGTGTGTGTGTGCATGTGTGTGCATGTGCGTATATGTGTGTGTTTGCACACACGTGCGTGCGTGCGCACACTTCCTCTGTTATATTAGGAGCTCCTGAGGCAAAAACAAGGTTTCATTTGCTCCTGTCACTTGGCTTCTAGCCTGGTGCCTGTCAAGCAACCACAGAAACCACATGGAGGTAATGCTTGAATCAAAGAGCCACATCCCAACCCTCAGTGGTCCCAATGCTCCGACTCTCCAACTCAAGAACACAGACATGTTCAGAAGAGATGCAGAAGCAAACGATTACCCCAGGAAAAGGGACCCGGGCCTCGTGTATAACTCCTCACTGTGTGTGTACCCAGACTTGGATGCTACCCGCTTGGGTTTGATCCGACAGTCTGCGGAAATGATGCACTCAATGGCTTGTCTTCAAGATTAATGGCTGACGCTGGTTCCTTTTCTCACTAGCGTGTCTATAGCCTGCAAGCGAGTGGCTCCTGCCCAACCTCGGCCTGGGAAAATGAAGCATAACACATTCTCCGGGGCTCGTGGTCAAATGGCCAAAAATCAGGTTTAGAGCATAATCAACAAAACTCACAGAGCTCAATCATCCAGTTCACAGACGAGAAAGCTGAAGCTGTTCGATTAACCCAATGCCCCAATTAACCCAAGTGATAAAGATTGAGGCGGATCCCAAGGTCCTGGACTCCTCATCAGAGGTTCCCTGCGTGTCTCCTGGCCTCTCACACATGCATATTCAAGTTGGTTCTTTCTGGTTAACTTCTTTTTTCCCTCCCCTCAGTCATACATTTAATCTGAATGTACGCTGTTGCTTTTCCAGTCAATGGTGATAAACGCTCAAAATTTTACTGGGGCAAGTGGTAGGCGGTGGCTAGAATAAAATAAACATCTGGAAAGAATGAACCATAATGAAGATGTCATTGTTTGCCCATAAAAGCTGGGCAGAGAATCCGGCTTCTCAGAAACAAATACGTGAAGGCATTTCTGTCCATCCCAGAGTGTCTTTTAGTAAAAATATTAAAATGCACCAAAATTTGTTAATTCTCAAAGATGATAGAAATAAATATAGAACAAATGACTAAATGAATCAGCTGAAAGTAGATAAAGATAGTGATTCATGAATTCATTCATTCTTCTGCCCACAATGGAATGTTTACTGAATAAATGATGCAAAGTCCTATAATTTTAGCTCCCAGCTACTAATCATAGAATATAGTTTGAACTACCAGGTAGAAAACAAAACTTCAAAGTTCATAATTTGCCTCTGCCATTACATAAATCATGGAAAGTCCTCTAGCACACAGTATTCTCTTTTCTAGATCATTCCTGCCAATATCCTAAGGTTCCATTCTTTCTCCCAGCTTAGAAATAGAAAAGATTTCCTCTGGTCTCTTTCTTTCTCACTGCAGCGCTCATGCTATCTTTGCTCTTCCTCACAGCAAGACGCCTTTGGAAGTCTCATCTATACACACACAGTGGTTTCCAGTCGCTTCCCTGGCATTCTCCCTTGAACCCATCACTATCAGACGTTACTCTGCCTTTCTACGAGCCACCAGTGGAGTTCTTCTCAATCTCACCAGTGATGGTCTGTCTTCCTTGGGGTTGGCATCATTTGCTGCACTTCTTGTCCATTTGGCTTCCAGAACACCATAGTTTCTTGACTTTTGTCTCCCCACGGACACTTCTCATCTTCCTTGGCTGGTTCCCACCTTTCCCTGTTGGAATGCCTCAAGGTTTGGCCTGGGAACCTCTCCTCCATTGCCTCAGGGCTGTCATCCCATTTCACGTGTTTAGTATCATCCTTAGCCAACGACCTCCAAAGTCCTAACTTGGGCCAAGACCACCTTCCGAACGCTAGAATCCTTCTCTGTCCAACGAGCAACTTAACCAGAGTCTAGCTTGCCTTTATTGACACACGACCCCCAATCTAAGAAATCAACACTTGCAATTTGGTGGCCTTCCTCAGCTTACCTGGTGCCTCCCTTCTTTTACAATTTAAATCCCCACCTGCCCTGTCTGGAAGTGAAAACTCACAAGCGTTCTCTGTGCCACCTCTCTCTCACTTCGATGACACCAGCTGTCACACACCCCTCCCCTGCTTCCGTAGTCAGTGGGGACATCTGTATTGGATGCTGCAAGCTTCTAGACAGTTCTTCCACAGTGCCCCCATCTTTCCTTCTCTTCCTTTTTCATGATTCGTCTTCGCCTCTCAGCCGTCCCTGGGTGCCTCACCTAACGTGGCAGCTCTGCTCCATGGATATTCTCTAGGTCCCTTTCTGGGCTGTAGCCCAGGACTTACTACAAGTACTTTCGATGCTTTATTTGTTTGATTAATTTGTTTTGATTGCTCTAAGTCCCCTCTACTAGAATTTAAAAAAAAACCATATATATGGTATAGATAGATAGATAGATAGATAGATAGATAGATAGATAGATAGATATTCTTGTAGCTCACAGTGGCCTGCACAGCTTTCATTCCTAAAAACTCTTCTCTGAATGAATGAGTGGAGGTTTGTGATCCTAAGAAAGACTACTTCAAAAAGGCCAGGACAAAAAAAAAATGTCATGAGTACCCCATACGTGGCGATGCATAAGAAATAGGAATCATTTTGATTAAAATCATTTGCCCCTGGGTATCTGTTGGGATTAATTTTGGGGTGGGAACTGAGGGTAAGGAAGGAGAATTTTTCATTCACAGAGATGGAACAGAAGCACAAGGTTTTACAAGCTCAGCCTCAGGCAAGACAAAGACGGCTGATGGAACTGTGCGGGAGTCTGGCCTGCCTTGAGCAGAGGGCCTGAGGGATGGGCGGGGTGGGGGGAGGCAGGCGGGGCATGAGTGGGGTACCTGATCCACAGGCTACAGCCTTCAGCCTCCCCGGCAGCTCTGAGCTGTGCTTCACCTGGCCTCTCCGAGCTGGGAGCCATGTCCAGGGCCAGCGGCAGGGCGGGGCTATGCACTTGCGGAAACAAACAGGTGCTTGAGGCCAGGGCCAGGGCTTGGCGGGTGTGCCAGGGCCTTGGGAGCAGAATGCCCAGCTGTCCAAGTCTCCTCTGGAGACGGGCCCGGCAGCGGAGTCACCACGGGGCTGAGTGCATGGGCAGCATCACCAGGTCTCTCACAGGTGGGAGAAAAGGGCAAACCAGGCCCATCTCCATTCTTAGTAGCAGCTACAAACTATATTTGAAAGCAGAAAAGCTACTGGTCTGATTCTTGGAGTCTTAGAGGCTATATGGGTCTCCAAGTCTTTGCACCCGATCCCCGGCACGGAGTAATTTTAGCAGCTGGTAGAGGCTCATGCTAGGAATCAAATGCCTATAAATAATGTCACTTTGGCTGCTCCAGCCCAGCGCTGGCTTCTAAGGAGTCGGCCCCGGATTTCACAGACCGCCTTCCCTGGCCTCCAGTAGGTGGTTGGGGGCAGAGCAGGCCGCTGTGGACACCCCTCACCAGGTGACAGCGAAGAGAAGCTGGGCGGCGTGGTCGGGGAGGAGGCACGCGTCACACACACCGCGCCAAGCCCGCCCCGTTCCTGAGCAGAACCAGCAGCGTGCTGACGCCTGCCCGCCACGCGTCTGCTCTGCAGCAACCGCTCCCCCACACAGGGCATGGTGCTGGGGACCGAACACGGGCTCCCGCACGCCACGCGTGGGCTCCCTTCAGCCAGCCCCCCGGTGCCCACGGAGCTCGGATGCTCCTCGCTACACTGCAGCAGGCAGAGCCCCGGCCTGTGGCCTGTGAAGGTAACTGGAGAGCCGACGGTGCGTGCCCGCACTGGCAGGCGTGCTCTGCAAACATGTGCACACGCTCTGCAGGCACAGCCTGTGACTGGGCCGTGTAGAGAGCTGATGGATGTTCTGAGAGAGAAGAGGTGACGGGGGGCTGGGGAGACAGCGCAGTGGGGAAGGGACTTGCCCAGGAGGGGCCGACTCGGGCTCCATAGCTCTGGCACTGCAGAGGCTCATCAGAACACCACCGGGAGGAAGCCTGGAGCCTAACAGTGCGACCTCCTCCCCCAGAGGGAAAGCTTTCCCGTGAACTTACTGCTTTACTTATTTTTGATTTATTTTATTTTTCTCTTTTGGGTCACACCTGGCGATGCACAGGGCTTCCTCCTGGCTCTGCACTCAGGAGTTACTCCTGGAGGTGCTCGGGGGACCATATGGGATGCTGGAATTGATCCCGGGTCGGCCACGTGAAAGGCAAACGCCCTACCCGCTGTGCTATTGCTCCAGCCCCTGATTTACATTTTTTTTTCTTTTTGGGTCACACCAGGCAATGCACAGAGGTTACTCCTGGCTCATGCACTCAGGAATCACCCCTGGAGGTGCTCAGGGGACCATATGGGACGCTGGGGATCGAACCTGGGTCGGCCGCGTGCAAGGCAAATGCCCTACCCGCTGTACTATCGCTCCAGCCCCTGATTTACTTATTTTTTTAAAAAAGAAAGGACAGCAATGAAGAGAGGTAGGACTGGGGAGATAGTTCCCTGGGGTCAGGCCACCCCGGGTGCCATCCCGGCACTACATACAGTTTCCTGAGCCCTTCTAGGAGGGACCCCTGAACACAGAGCCAGCATCAAGCCCTGTGCATGGCTGGGTGTGGCTCCCCCGACTTCCAAACAGAATCTTCACCGGGAACCATGGCCCCAGGAAGGATGGCCGGGTGGGAACAAAGACAAAATGAAGCCAGAGTCGAGGCTCCCTGGGTGGGGACAGGTGAGCTTGTGAAGCCACATCTGTTAGAGGACAGTTGGGGGTCGCAGGGGCACTTGTCAAGCCAAGGGGAGGGAGAAAGAGTCTGCTGCGGGCCGGGTTTGGGCTTTGTCTTCCCTCGGAGCGGGGCTGCCTTCTTACCATGAGGTGAGTCATCTTTGAAGTCCCCTCATGCATATGTGGAAGTCGTCATCTTTAGTACCTCGGGATAGGACTGTGCTTGGAAATCGAGTCATTGAAAACAAGAGTTGTTGAACGAAAATGTGAGGAGTGGGTGAGCAGTAAAGAGGTTCTGGACCGGGCAGGACCACCGTTCTTCCCTGGCGGAGGCCCCAGCGCCCAGGAATAAACAGAGGAGCACCTATGGGGTAGCCGGCCCCAGATCCAGCACGGCCAGTGTCCAGTGCAAGGGAGAGATGGACGCGCAGACTGGTGGGTGAGAAGTCAAAGGTCAGGAGAAGGTCGGCCACGAGCCAAGAATAAGAGGCCTGGGGCTGAGAGAGACCAGCTTCTCCCTCCAGCGCCCAGTGAGGACCAACCTTGGGCCATCCAGTGTGTAGCCTCAGAGACTGGCATGATCTATTGTGCAGAGGATGCTGCCCGTGACGGGCCTCTCTGAGCAGCTCGGGCAACAGCCCCGCTCCCCTCAGCCAGCCCATTCCTGATCGCACAGGGTCTGACCCAGCTCCAGGGGAGCCCTGCCTGTCACCTTTCTCTCCCGCCCAATCACAGATCTTTGCCCTGTTAACATCTACCTGAGCGCGCCGGTGGGAACTTGTCTTCCGGAAACTCGGAAACTTTCTACCCCCGTTCCCAGCCCTGCAAGAACGAGCCCAGGGCCCGTGCAGAGATACTGATGGGGTTACTGGACCGTTCTGTCCCTGTCTTTATCCTTCAGCCCCAGTCAGGTTCGAGCACAGGATGGAGCCCGTCTCTCCTTTGAGCCCTGGTACCCAGCGTGCAGCACTGAGCTCCAGAGCGTGTGCCACCAGCATTAATGGCAGGAATTTCAGCATCCTCTCGCACCCTCCGAGCCCAGCAGCTGCCTACTGGGCAGATGGGTGACAACTGGCAGTTGAGTTTACTTGGGAGTGAAAGCACCCAATTAAGGCCTGAGCTTGGCTTCCTTTCTCTTCCTCATTTCCTTCCCTCTCGGTAACTACCCAATCTTGCAGGCTTTATAATGCTTTTAGATGTAAGTGGCTGCGAATTATTACCCACCGTGGCCCTTTCATCTTGCAGACTGACAGTCTACGTTCCACATTTCTCAGGAGGGAGAGTCTGTTAGGACCATATTTTTGCTTACCAAGAGAATTGTTAATGGTTATCCTAGAGGAAGAAAAAAAATCTATAAATATCCAGCCCATAATGAAGCCTCGAGCTTCCTTTCTTCCTTCACTAATGAAATTCTTCCCGTGAGCACTGTTGGAATCGCTTCTCCACTGTTGCTCGGGGCGGAGAGACCGGCCGTGGGGTGGGGTGGGGTGGGGGGTGTTGTTCTTTTACCTGTTTCGTCCTCATTTTGGAGTCCAGCGAGAGATTGTTGTAGGTGTAATGAGCCTGCGTGACTCCGCAGAAGAGAACGGCGACTATGCCTGAAATGCAAACACAGACCCGTCAAAACCAATTTCCTTTCCTGTCAAAGGCACAGGGCAGAGCTCGGCCTGCTGGCGAGTGGCCACGGGAATGACAGATGTCCACCTGTACCCTGGCCTCGATGCCGGGTGCGGCCTCTCTGCGGACGTTCACTACAGGCCTTTGGGATCAGGCAGCGAGTAGGTTCTCGAGGGCACCCACGATTTCCTTGATCTCGCGAGATTAGTTAGACTTGGCAATACGGGAGCAATAGCTGGGCTTCAATTTGGGCCGCCTCTGTCCATTGCAACGAGCTGGCTGCACTTGATACTACACGTGGGTCTGTTCTGCACATGTCTGCTTCCCACTGCGACCTTGAGGAGCTTGCAAGACACCTGCCTCCCATCGTTTAGTAGGCAAAGCTATGAGAGCCTACAAGAGCTTGGTTGTTCGTGGCCAGGCCCCTCTAGTTAAGTGAGAAAGGGGCCTTGGTTGTTTCCCATGCCTCCTGATGGGTGTGTGTGGGGGACATCCTTTTCCTGCTGATTAATCTGTTGAATCCAGGCAAGATACAGAGGCACTGAGGGAAGCTGGCGCTCAGGTGCTTGCTAGCTCCATAAACACACACACACACACACACACACGTGCACATACACATACATACACACACACACACACACACTCACCAGATCTCCAGACTAAATATGTTCTTTGTTCAAGGGCTCTGTAATTCTCTGTGTCATTGTTCCTGTGCTCTGTGATTCTCTGTGTTATTAGCCCTGGGCTGGGTTAGGGGTGAGGGTGGGACCCACTTTCTCCTTCAAAGGAAAGATTTTTGATTAATTGTGGGAAATTGAGTATCAAGGAGATGCTGGGAAAAACACAAGATGTAAGTATTCCTCCACTCAGACCAGGGGGATTAAATTGAATCTTAAGCAGCAGAATCTTCCCCATGAAAAACACTCATAAATTAAAGGCTGATGATTCTTAAGAGTATAGAGCTATGTGGACTGAATACCGACATTCCAAATGAATCTGCAATAAGGAAGTTTTAAAAACCAAGCATATTTTTAATATGGAGAGTATATGTTTCTATTTATACACTGGTTCTTGAGTGGGGTGACTTTGGGTAAAACACTGTTGACGTACTTATATAAAATGCAGGGAAATTGGGACTTTATTTGACTTATTTCCTTTTAATAGTAGCACTGTAGCACTGTCATCCCATTGTTCATCTATTTGCTTGAGCGGGCATTAGTAATATCTCCATGTGAGACATGCCTGGCAAGCTATCGAGAGTATCTCTCCTGCATGGCAGAGCCTGGCAAGCTACCCATGGTGTATTCAATATGCCAAAAACAGTAACAAGCCTTTTAATAATATGTTTCAAAATTTCAGGTGAAAATTAAATGATATTTTGTTCAGAAGTATGAGTGCAGTGGGCATTTCTATTGATTTGGGGGTAACTCTTTATCCTTTCTTCAGACATTCCAGGGAAATGCTTACAAAATACTGTATTTCACTCTTTACACTCCTTCTCTGATGAAATAACCAATCCAAGGGAAACTTTTAGACTTCTGGAGTGCTTTATGGCCAAAAATGATTGCATGCATACTGCTACGACTCTCTACTGATTCTGTTGGGAGATTTTCTGGGTTAGGTTTCTCTGTTGTATCCTTCTCACATCCATTGTTGGACCATTTGGACTTAACCATATGTTGGTGCACAAAGCAGAGAGTGTGGAAGTACGGAGGGTGTGGGGGCAGAGTAGGGAGTGTGGGCAGAAGGTGTAGGTGTGCATAAATCATTCTCAGCACGAGCCCGGGACAGGGAGGAAGAGGAATCAGATGGCTTGAGACCGACTCTGGATCAAGGACCTAATTTGGTTGGTGTCTTATACAGATTTATTATGTCCTGGAGGATTTATTCCCACAATTACCCGACCCCTCCCACCAACTCTGCTTTTCAATAACATCACCTCTACTTTTCCTGAAGCAGAGGCCAGACCGAGACGCCCCCCTTTTGGTCTCCCTCAGTGTACATTAGCCATTTGGGTGGCCTGTCTTTGGAGATGCACCCTGGATGCAACCACACTCCAATACCTCCACCCCAATGCCCATTTATGGGCCACTATCATTGCTCTGCCTGGGTCACAGCAACAGGTTCCTGCTTCCCCCTTGCCTGCCTCCAGTCTCCACACCACCAGTAGTGATTCTGCGAGAACAGTCAAGACCCTCTGCACTCTGCTTCCCAGCGGATCCCCATGGCTAGCAGGTCCTGCAGGATCTGGTCCTTTCTCTCCTCCCTATGGCCTGTCCCTCCATCCCAAGCCTTACTGTCCACTATTCTTACCAAGCCCATCAGGCTGCCTCGTGCCCTGGTTCACACCTCTCGGAAGACACTTCCCCAGGTGCCCCTGTGGTTCCTCCGTCTTCCTTTAGGGGTTCCTATTACTAGCACCTCTCAGTCCTGTTGTAAGAAGGATTCCTCTCACTATCCACCACCCAGCTATCTTGTTCTGTTCTATCCCTTACCATGGATTTATGTCCTTTTTGTATGGACACAGGAAGATAGTCAATATTATACTTTTGTACTTGGGAGTTAATTGACTTGAATAATATTCACTCCTGGACATCTGCCTCAGTTTCCCTTAGTTCCTAGCACCCCCAAAGCAGGGTCCCGGTGAGGGACTGAACGGACCCAGGACAAGCTGTGAGCTACCCTGGCATAGAAATGGGCCAGGCCAAGTGCCATAATACTCAACTATAAGTTAAGAGCACGTTCATGGATAAACTCTGTCATGACTCAAAAGAGGTCACTGGATAAGGACCCTGCTGGGGTAGGGAGACTAACCTGGCCTGAGGAGTGTGGTCTGGAGTATATAGTGAGATGTATATACTCATATATACATCTGTCCTCAGGAAGAACCAACCTCTAAGCTTGATATATCTCTTACTGTGCTCATACACCTTACACCACCTCACTGTTTATCCAGTCAGGCTTTTATTCTCCCCCACCCCATTAAGTCCCAGTGAGACCCATTACTCTAACCCCCAGAGCAAGGCCAAGCGCACAGGAGGTGCCCACCACATGTTTGTTGAATCAATGGTTGAACTTCCCCATCTTCATGTAAGGAACCAAAGCAATTTACTTCAGATCACCTTGAAAGTGGCAGAACTGAGACAGACAGGGCCAGCCTTCCTGAGCTTTTCTGCCTAGGACAGACCATCCATAAATCTTTGAAGGAAATCTTGCACTATGCAAGAAATATCATTTCTGATGCCCCCGGGGCACCGCCGGGGATGTGATGAAGATGACTTTGCAGAGCTGGCTGGACCTCTCATTTGGGGTCATTCTCTCTCCTAGCTCCCCTGATTTCCAGTTCCTGGCCTCTATCAGCGCCCTGTCAGACAATATTTCTGCCACCGCTTTCTGAGTTTTGTGTAAGGATCCATCACACGAGCAACAAACAGTGAAGAGTGTGCCTATATGACCAGAGCTTGGAGAAATAAAAGGAAAGCAGCCAGGCTGAGCTGACCATGGTGTGTCAGCATGCAGGACTATATTCCATAACCTGGTGCATGATAAGACGTGCACACGTTACTGAAATCAGTATGACTTTTACAAGCCCAAACACACTCTGAAATGTCTCCTCTAAATTCGTTCATTCTCCACGGCATTTCCAGCCACCCACACTGATTCAGAGTGGACAGCCTTCCGCCTTGCAGCGCAGGCTTTGAGTGGCTGCATTCTGACCCATGGGGCTTGCTGTTCCCGCAGACAAACTCCCCTGTCAGGGACCAGCCCAAGTGTTCTTGGCTTTTGTCAACAAGCTAGGGTCTCCTCTGTGCCCCCACCTGTGATGCTGGGTCAGACGCCTTTGCTGGGGCCTGTGGGGCACCCAGGGGGAGAGGCAGCTGGAGCAAGACCTTGCTCCTTCTGGTTTCTGGTTGTTTGGTCAGCTGCTCGGAGCCTCTTTTCCTGTTTCCTGTTTGGTTATTTCCTGCACTTCCAGCCTGAGCCTCTTCTCAGAGAATGCTGTTCCTGTCGGCAGCACCCTTAGTGGTCTGAGTCTCTTTGGGAGTTCCTAGATTCCCTTCCCCTTGCTCCCCCAGTCCCAGGGGCACCTGCTTCCTGTGGCGATCCCCCTGGCTGCTCCACATCCTTCTTCAGCTTTCATCTCTCCACCCATTCTCCCAGTTTCCTGCATTAAATCTCAGTCATTAGCCGACAGAATCCCAACAAGCGCTCTCTGGGTCTTCTCTTCCCAAAGTGTCGACGGGTCTCAGATTCCTGAAGGTTTGTCAACCTAGCTCTCTCCTCCTCTATACGAGTCAATGCCTGTGGCCACTGAGATGCTATCAAAGTCCCAGAGGACCGAACTCAAGCTCATGCCAATGCTACTTACCACTTGCATCAGTGTTCTTCAAAAAAGTGGCATGGAGAAAACCTGGAGAGAAGTTCAGAGGGTAAAGAGCCTGCCTTGCCATCAGGTTTGGATCCTGGGTGCTCTGAGTACCCTACCCAAGTACTGCTAGGAGTGATACCTGAACAGAACCAGCAGTAAGCCCTAACCCTAAGCGCAGTTGGGGACGGGGCGCAAAATAAACAAAAAACGGTCCGTACTAGGACTTTGGGTCTCTAATTATGACTTGCGGGGAGGGTTAGGGCTAGAGCTAGTAATGAGAAAGAGCCCAGAATTGCACCTGGGTCTTCTGGTTCCCAACCCTCCCGTTCCTAAAATAGTCTGGTAGCTTGTTCTGCAGAGGAAAGTATTTCTGTCATAGGTTTTAGTAGCTCTAGTCTTATTTAAAAATTAGAAGTATGAAGTACCTAGTATGTTAATCTCTGCTGACAGAATTTTCCTTCATTTTCTATCTTAACAAGAATAAAATTGAATTATCCTGTTCCCACCTCTACTGGAAAAGCGAGCGCTGATAAGTGCAATCACTATGTCTCATAAGTAAGATCTCAGACTCAAGTTGTGTTTCTGGAGTGGGGTGGCAACGATGAATGGAATCTCATCCACTCTCCGAGCCACAGCTAGATAGGGTGTGCTCAAAGACATCTCATCTGGGGGGCCTACACCAAGAAGAAACTCTGAAAGAAACTGAGAAATGGCTGGGGAAGATTTTCAGACGTATGTGCATGTACAAGTCTGCCTTCTGGAGGGGCATAGTGGGGTTTCAAAGTGGTGTGTGAACCCCAGGACTGGCTTCTGGAAATCATCAAACAGGAACAAGAACCAACAAAAAATAAGCTACACAGTTAAGATCAAATTAATTAACAAAAAGAGATAGAAGCTAGCAAGAAGAGAACCATAATTCTTTGGAAAAAATAGTGCTTTGGCTGAGACATTAAGTTTTTTCAGAAAGATCAGTTTTCAGAGGACAATTAGCTTTTTGATGGACAGAGTACCACTGGTACTAGAATCCTTGTGGGTCCTCTTGGAGAGCAACTGTGAGGCTAAACAGTGCCATGTGGCGAGATGTGTGCACAACCAAGGCTCGCTGTGTGGTTGGCTACAGCCTAAGCCAAAAAGGGCTCCTCTGGGCCTGGGGATCTATCCAGCCAGAGTTCCCAGAACCACTTGTGCACTAAGCTCACTGCCTGGCCCGTTGTTTTCCTCTCAGAGAAGTAGAGAAGAGGACTCGCTTTGTGTCCTTTATGTGGAGATCTATAAGAAAACCCAGTGAAGATGGAAGAAAATCGAAGAATTTCATCATTTTTTAAATTAGCACCCTGGGAGGGGGGTTCTCAAGTCCATAAGCACCCTTTGGGCTGAAGGAACATGCAAGTGGGCAGACATGTTCAACCTTCTTTATCATATCACCGGTGGCAAGAAACCTTGCCAAGTTCTGCTCTCGATGACGTCCAAGAACCGTCCAACCTTAAGCAAGGGTGACAAGTAGTTTTCATAGGTGCCGGAAGTCTGCATCCGTGGGTGTAGAGAATTCTAGAGGATCCTGCCACTTCACATCGACTTGCTCTCAACCATGCTACCTGGTCTCCCTACCTTGACCCCACCCTTGTCCTGGACTGGCTCTCTGTCCTTTCTCCTCCATTATTGTCACCCCAGGACAGAGCCCAGGGGACATCATTCACCTGCTCATCAGAAACCTGCAGGTTTCTCAAGCCCACAGATTCCTATGCCAGGAAATATTTATCGGCTGTGAAAAGAGAACACAGGGGAAATTGGTTTTTGATCCGCCCGTGCAAATAGATATTTATCTGGATTTATTAGTGTGGGGTCCATTTTCTTCAAATATTTAAATTTCTTTTATTCTGAACTACCGTCACGGAGTCTCTGCCACTGATAACATTATTCAGTAGTTCTTTTCTCATTAAAGGCCGATGAAGCCTTCAGATACGGAAGCTGAAAAATAACCGTCTGTCACATAGAGCATGATTTTCTTTGACATTAAATGCAGACTGGAGGGGTTTCTAAGATGGCAGAATATTGCATTTTGGACAGGAAATATTGATTATGTCATCAAACACAGAAAAAGAGTGAGTGAGAAGGGAAAAATGCATCTTACTCTCAGTCTATACACTGAGGGGTTTTAAGGTTGCTGGGTTATTTTTCCATGCCACACTTTTATTTATTTTTGATCTCGTGAAAAAAAAAAGACATTTCTGACAGGTTTCCTACCACCACGGCCGAAAGTGAACCTGAAATGAAGAAGTCAAAGTTTTTTTTTTAAAGGAAGACAAAAAACTGTAAAACTCCTTCAGGGAATCTGAAGGACTCCAAGTTTCCAGAGAGGACAATGGTGATCAAGTTCACAGCCGAGACACAGCCCAGAGATGACGCATGAGTCAGTGGGACGTGAGAAAGTCAATCTCGAAAACAGCGCAAGACCTGAGCTCCTCTCTCTGGTTTGTCCCAGTGCTGAGTGCAGGGATACATGCTTACCACATGCACATTTACATGTGACTGCGTGTCTAGAATGCAGGGCTTACAAGTTTCCATTTAAAAAAAGAGATGGCTGAACTGGAGTGACAGTACAGGGGGGGAGGGCATTTGCTTCGCACACGGCAGACCTGGATTCAATCTTCAGCATCCCGTAGGGTCCCCCAAGCATCGCCAAGAGTAATTCCTGAGTGCAGAGCCAGGAGTTACCCCTGCACATCGCTGGGTGTGACCCCAAAAGAAAAAGAATGATGGCCTACCACAATATGAGTGAGTGAGGATGGCAGTTAGCTGGGGGTGAGGCACAAACAAACGTCCCTTCTCCCTCAGCTGCTGGGCATGCATCTGGCTTCTCTCTGGCCCTTTCGCCTCCTTGGGGACAGCCTTCACAGTATCCCTAAATCTCTACTCTGCAGTGTCACCCCTATCGCCCATGTCCCTTTCTGGGCAGAGTGTCCACAGCAGAGAACCCAGAAGGCTTCTGAACGGACTCCCTTCCGGCTGCCAACGTTCATTCCCTCATGCTCCCCATTTTGAGGAAATGACCAGTTGGCTCCAGGAGTCAGAGGGACCTGGGGCTTGTCCCTCCGCCACTGCGGTGCTGATTTACATCCTGTACCTACCCACGCCTTCCTAGAAGCCAGTGCAGAATACAGGTGAGGGAGAAAGAAAAGGACTCTCCGTTTCCTCTCTGCCTCCTGGCACCATGAGGAGAGGTTTAATAGTGGCGAAAAACACTTCCAGTGATGAGAGAAAGGTAAATTTGTCCACCGCTCCAGGTACATGGGCAAAACTGAATGCTGAATGGATGAGCTCTCAGTTCACGCGAGTGCAGATGTGAGCTAATGAGTTATTCTGTGAGAAGATGCTCTCTACACCTGTGTTTATTGAGGTGACATCCTGGTGTGTTTGCTCTGGGCTCAGGGTGTTGGTTAACTAATCCCCTGAGAATTCTAGGTACCTGTTACTACGCCTTGGATACCTCAGTTTGAGACTCCAGGTTTTAGTTGGGGCTTGGAAAAATGCTCAGTGCACCTCATTTGTGGGTGAATTGTTGGCTAATTAAGTCGGATTCCCATGGTCCTGTCAATATGAAAGCGGGTGCCGTTTTGAGCTGAGATGCCAGCTAATGAATGACATGTACTTTCGAGCAGAAACTCGCCAGATTTGTCTCGAGAAACAATTCAAACAAAGTCCTCTCCTGGTGATTTGTTTTATTTACTGAGATCTCAAAATATATTTCCCATCCAGCCGTGCAATGCATCAGTGGTGAGCCAAATGGGACACATTCACCTCTGAGCTAAAAGCTTCCTTAAGAGTCTCAGGCATGTTTTTGCCAAGTGGGGAGGGGATGGGGCTGAGGACTGGAGATGAGAAATAATCAGCCAACTCACTCAGATCAAGAAAAATACCAGCCTGGCCCGTAATAATCCTTTCATCTGAAAAATCTTTCCTTCTTCTATATTGTGAAAAAGACTCTCCCAAGTTCCTCTTTGAATATTTATTCTAGTAAAATCTTTCAAGGGCTGGAGGGAAAGTACAGGGGTCAGGCACTTGCCTGGCACATGATCTGTTCCAGTTCGATTCCTGGCCCTGCATATCGTCCCCTAAGCACTGTCAGGAGTGACCCCAAAGCATAGAACCAGGAATAAGCCTTGAACACAGCTGGGTGTAGCCTCAACACAAAATATAATAATAGGCAGCATAGAGGCGTGGCTTTTCTGTATCTCTAAACCACAGAAACAACAAAACTGAAAGCATAGGCCCCGAACCCCAACAGCCGTGCTTGGAAATGGACCTGTCCAGGAAGATTGCTCCCTGATCAGAAGCCTGTCTCACAAGCTGGGGCAGAAGGCAGCTGGAATAGAGAAGGGATCACTGAGTCAATGATGGTTGGAGGGAGCGTTCAGGATGGGAGATGTGTACTGAAAGTAGACAAAGGACCAAACATGATAAACCTCTCAGTGTCTGTATTGCAAGCTATAATGCCCAAAAGCAGAGAGAGAGTCTGGGGGGCAATTAATAGTCTGCCACAGAGGCAGGAGCTGTTGGAAAGGGGGGGTAATGCCACGGACATTGGTGGTGGAGAATGTGCACTGGTGGAGGGATGGGTGTTCGATCATTGTATGACTGAAACTCAAACACGAAAGCTTGTAACTGTCTCTATGGTGATTCAATAAAGAAAGAGAGAAAGATAGAAAGAGAGGAAGGGAGGAAGAAAGAAAGAAAGAAAGAAAGAAAGAAAGAAAGAAAGAAAGAAAGAAAGAAAGAAAGAGAGAGAAAAAAAGAAAGAAAGAAAGAAAGGAAGAAAGAAAGAAAGAAAGAAAGAAAGAAAGAAAGAAAGAAAGAAAGAAGGAAAGAAGAAAGGAAGAAGAAAGAAAGAAAGAAAGAAAGAAAGAAGAAAGAAAGAAAGAAAGAAAGAAAGAGAGAGAGAGAGAGAAAGGAAGGAAGGAAGGAAGGAAGGAAGGAAGGAAGGAAGGAAGGAAGGAAGGAAGGAAGGAAGGAAAGAGAGAAAGAAAGAGGATGGCTTGTCAAGGAGGCCGGCTAGGGGGGGTTAGGGGGCAAACTGGGGGAGGGAAGGCAATGCAGGTGGGGGGTGGGTGCTGGAACATAGTACACTAGAAACTCAACTGTGTTGATTACAGAGTTGATAACTCTGTAATCAAGGTGCCTTCATAAAAAATAAAAAACCACAACAAAATCTTTCAAGCACTGACCTGACAGATAGAGCAGGGCCCGAGCCTTGAGTGTCACATTTTCCGTGGGCGGCAATGTAACTAGGCCCTGTCACCTCTGCCCAAGTGGAGAGCTCGCTGGGTGATGGGTGTGAGAGGAATTAGCTGCCTGTGTCGTGCCCGAGGCCTGCGGGTGCCCAGTGCCCGTCTTTCTCTGACACCACGGTCAGTTCCCTAGTGACCGGCCAGACGCCACTCAGCTTCCCCTTCGCTGCGTCACTCACTAGAAGTGACTCACCTGAAGGCCAGGAGCACTGCTTCGAAATCACAACTTCTTTTTCAGCATGACTTTTTCATGTTTTCTTTGGTAGAAGGAATGGGTATAAATGGAGTAAATCGTGGGCTATCCTGTTTAACTTTCCGTATGAAAAAAAAGAGGGATGACAAGGCCACCCTCCCCCTTAGCCTCCAATGGATGAAAACTCTGCCCTAAGCTAAACCCGGAGCCTGTTTCTGCTGCCCCGGCAGTGTCTGTGAGCGGGCACTCCTGAGAGGCACGTCAAGGTTGCCATTTCAATCCTACTCTCCGGGTGTTTACTGACAGTTCCTGAAAGTTTGCTTGCGGCTAAAACCTGACCCCCAAAGTCTCAGCTGGGAAGCAGATGATAAAAATGCATGTTTGAGCAACCTGTCCAGCTGTGCTTTCTGGTGATCTCTCTAAACGGAAGAGCAGCTTCACGGGGCTGGCTGCAACGGCATTAGAGACAAGGCTATAAATAATACCGCTGAATTATGTTCAATGTTCAATTGAAAATAATGACGCAGGGACTTAAGGATTTTTAGGAAGCAATCCCAAGTGATTAGAGGGTGTGTGTGCGTGTGTGTGCGTGTGTCTATGTCTGTGTTTGTGTCTGTGTATGTGTGTGAGAGAGAGGAGAGAGAGACAGAGACACAGGCAGTGAGAGAGAGAGGGAGATAGAGAGGAACATAGAGAGAGGAGCAATGGGAGAGAGAGAGGGAGGGAAGGAGAGAGGGAGGGAGAAAGTGCACAGGCAGCAGCTGCCTTGTGGCCATGCAGTTGATCAGCTATGCACAGAGACCTTCCATCACAGAAGAGCCTCTTGAAGACTCAGCGGTAAAGAAAACTGAGATCATAATTAATAGGATGACTTACTCCCGGCCGTAAGGAGGAAAGCAGAGAGCTGACCCTCGGTGGCTGGTTCTGTACAAGGGGCAGACCCTGTGTCCACACCCTTGTCTCATCCCCCAGGCCTGAGAGAACGCCCAAAGCCCATTTCCAGTTCCCTGTGTCCCTCGTCCGTGAAGCCTCCCACAGACACCTGCCACTCTGCCCTGTTTCCTCCAACTGCACTTGGGCTATTTACAACGACAACCAGACCTGGGTGGCCCAGAAATACCGCCCTTCATTTGCATGTCGAAGAGCCACTTGTTCCCATAAAGACCAAGTTTCCGTGTGACTCTTGAGCGCACGCAGGTGCAAATTCCCAAAGAAAGTGGCGCCGAGATGAGACCGCTGTCTGCAAATGTAGCCCTTGAAGGAAAAGACGATCAAAATAAATCTAATGATCATCATCAAATTAGGAAGAACTGGAGTGGCAGCAGCAAGCTGCTCTCACACTGAAGTGCTCAGAATGAAGCTGGTGAGAAAACAAACGGAGAAGGCTGGTGAGCACCGGGCGTGCAAGCTCCTTTTAGAAGCTGGATTCTTCCTGCTTCCGTGTGCACCTGGCAGGGGACAGTCCCGAGTATTCCAGTCAGGAGACTGTGCATCCTTGAGCCTCTCTCCCCTCCGAGCTGTCACCAAGTTATGTTGTTTCTTTGGCCGAAATCCCTCCTGGATCGTGCAATCTCCTGGATTGTACCACTTAGGTCTCTTTGTTTGCAAGCAATTAAAAAGTGACTCTCGCTCCCAGCGTTGGAAAGGAATGTTCTAGAGGGAAGCGCAGGAGTTCTCAAAAAGAATGCTCAAAGGAGCTCTGGAGGTGGAACAAATAAAGAGCCTCAACAGGCCTTTGGGGTCGGAGAGCACCGCCATAAACAGCTTCATGGCCTTCCTCTTCCCACCTGAGAGAAGGTTGGGTGATCTAGCCCCGGCTCTCCCTACTCTGTTGGGTGGGAGTGACACAGGCACCCTCAAGAACACCACGTTGGCACCCGTGGAAGTGAGGCAGTTCCCTCCATGTCAGATGTCATCAGCAGGGACAGTGAGGCTGAGGGCTGGACAGCCAGACCAAGTCTGTTCACCGTGTTGCTCTCGACCAGACCCTTTCTCTGCAGATGAGTGGATCTCTACGTTTACCCGCTAGTGGGGGTGATGGAGTTCGGGGTGAATGGAACCCAGGGTCCTCCGTGAGTTGCTGTGTGACTCCACTCTGGAGCATCCTGGTCAGTGGAATCCTACTGGGCACAGAGGACTCACTTCCTTACAGAGCAGTTTGCTGCTCAGAGTCAGGGATCTTTCCTTTCCTCAAGTGAAAACTCATTTTGTTGATAAAAAAGACCCGCTGTGTGTATCGGGAGCTCGAGCCACTCAACGGCACTAACGTGATGGTCAAGCGGACCTGCCCGCTATTCCATCCCAAGGAGGCACACCAGAGTCACGTCTACATTTCTGTACCACCCTCAGGGGACCAAATAGTGCAGTAAATCTAAGTGCGCATGTACGTACAATATAATCACTGTATCACTGTCATCCCATTGCTCATTGATTTGCTCGAGCGGGCACCAGTAACGTCTCCATTGTGAGACTTGTTACTGTTTTTGGCATATAGAATATACCATGGGGAGCTTGCCAGGCTCTGCCTTGCAGGCGAGATACTCTCGGTAGCTTACCGGGCTGTCTGAGAGGGGTGGAGGAATCGAACCCAAGTCGGCCGCATGTAAGGCAGACGCCCTACCTGCTATGCTATCAGTCCAGCAGGTCATTCTTGAATTCTTGATAGTATCGAAGAACGTGGGAATTGTGAACGAACACGGAAATTATAATAGAAAAGATAATGGAAAATGTTTCTACTCATTGTAACCTGCGCTCCTCAAATGAAATAGCTTAAAAACAATTAACAAGAAATTCGTATGTCTATTGTAAAGTAACTATAAAAATTTACAGAGGGCCATAAAAGATGACTTGAATACATGGGAAGTCATAACATTTCCTGGGTGGGAGGATTCGGGCATTGTAAATTCACCACCTCGCCTCGAATCAGTCTGGAAATGCAGTTCCACTCCAATCACAACCCCGAAGTTGTTTCCTGTTTGGAACTAACAAAGTTACTTTCATGGCCATCTGGAATAATAAATAGGGGAGTACAACAAAGAAGCTCTTGGAAACTTCTTGGAAAATGGACCCCGATGCTAAGCTAATAAAAAACAACGATGATCAAAAGATCAGCACAACAGAAACCTTGTCATGCACATACATGTGTATGTGCCTAAGCATATGAGCATTTTGTTTTAAGCTCATAGGGAAAGGCTGAAGGTTATTCGGACATTAAGTCAATGATCATCTGGGAAGAAAATCAAATCACTGTTATATTCCTCACCTCACAGAAAAAAAATAATTTTTCAGTTGAATTCCAATGCAGAAAATATAAGTGGACAGGAAAGTATACAGGGTCCAGTGAGTGCCCAGCAGGCTGGACGCAGGCTTCCCTGTGGACAGGAGCCCGGCTGGGCTCTGGCAACCCTTAGCATCCGGAGCACTGCCAGGACCGACCTTCAAGCACAGAGCTGGGAGCATCTCCAAACTCGGCCTGGTGTGACCCAAGAACACAAACAAAAGCACAGATAATACACAATTGGGATTTCTAGGTAGAAATTAATAAAATCTTATTCTTCATAAAAAGGAGATAAAATTAAGTCCATAAATCTTAAAAATGCCCAGGACTGCTGTTTTCCTTACCCAAACAAACAGAACGTAACATATTTAAAAGGTAAAAGCAAACACTGGAAAGTACCTTATATATATGTATATATCCTACTTGGACATCAAAATATTAATTCTGTTCAACCATTTTCTCCAAGTGACAAATATAAGAATCTCTCAGCAGGAGGTTTGGAGTGATAGCGCAGCGGGGAGAGCGTTTGCCTTGCACGCCTGGGTTTGATTCCCAGCATCCCATTTGGTCCCCTGAGCACCGTGAGGGGAAATTCCTGACTGCAGAGCCAGGAGTGACCCCTGTGCATCATCGGGTGTGACCCAAAAAGAAAAAAAAGTCTCAGCAGGGGAACAAAAAAAAAAAGGTCTAATGGGTAGCACCCCAAAGAGGAAATACAAATCGCCAATGACATGAATTGGAATGATTTTCTCCAAGGATATAGAAACGGAGCTGGGGATCCCGCACAGGGCTGGGGCACATATTCTGCACGTGGAAGGCCCAGATCTGAGCCCACCCTAGCACGGTCCCCTGAGTGCCATCTGGAGCAATATACCAGCAGAGTCAGGACCTGCCCCCGTAAAGCCCCCAATCAAAAAGTATAGAAATTTTAAAAATATAGAAAACAATGAGAAAAAAATACAACTTAATTATTAAATCAACAGAAACAAAAGAACTTTAGGGTGAAAAAGAGATGAGTGAAAGGGCTCTCTAACGTTGCCAGTGGAAGCATAGAGGGACACAAATTTTCTGAAGGGTACTTAGTACACATTTTTCAAGATACTGAAATTTTTTTGTTTGGGGGTGGATGGGCCATACCCGGTGGTGCTCCGGACATACTCCAGGCTCCACGCTCTGGGATCAATCCTGTTGTGGTCAGGGAGCACATGGGATGCCAGGGATGGAACCCGGTCAGCCACACGCAAGGCAGATGCCCAGCCTGCTGTACTATGGCTCTGCCCCCCTAAAATTTTAGTCTTCTCGGAGCAATAGCACAGCAGTAGGGCATTTGCCTTGCACGCCACCAACCTGGGTTCAATTCCTCCATGCCTCTTGAAGAGCCTGGCAAGCTACCGAGAGTATCTTGCCTGCACGGCAGAGCCTGGCAAGCTCCCCGTGGTGTGTTCAATATACCAAAAACAGTAACAACAAGTCTCAAAAAATGGAGATGTTGCTGGTGCCCACTCAAGCAAATTGATGAGCAAGAGGATGACAGTGACAGTGACTGAATCAGAAATCTTACTTTCTAGAAGGTATGTAATATATGTACCAATATTAAAGATTATTAGTGCAATCATGTTACTAACAGAAAACTAGGGAAGATCAGAAGGTTGATGGAATAAATTATGGTAAACTGATGTGATGTAGTACAAGGTAACCATTATTATAATTATATAAAAATGATGAAATAAAAAAGCATTCATTATAAATTTTGACTGAAAATAAATAAATACAATAAAAGCATTCATTATAAATTTTGACTGAAAAATATTCAAAAATGTAGGGAAAGGCTGAAGGATATTAGGACACCAAGTCAGTGGTCATATAGGAAGAAA
This sequence comes from Sorex araneus, assembly GCF_027595985.1. Taxonomy (NCBI): domain Eukaryota; kingdom Metazoa; phylum Chordata; class Mammalia; order Eulipotyphla; family Soricidae; genus Sorex; species Sorex araneus. Next base: position 268,068,788 of record NC_073303.1, read on the forward strand.
ATCAAATCACTATTATATTCCATACCCCACCATAAAAATATTTTTCAATTGAATAAGAAAAGTATAATTACATATATGTAAAAAGAATGATTATATATGTAAATATACATAATTAGATATGTGACCAAACATTTTTCAAAGTCACTAATAGAGTAACATTACAGGTGATTAAAATTTTATCTGTTCTGTGAATCTATGTTTTCTAACTTTTTCTACAGCATGCTGTATTACTTTGATAGTAAAAAGATAAAAAAAAATTTCAAAAACAGATGTGCTTTTAGCAACAGGAAAAGCAAAAATATATGTGATATCATTTCTAATTAATCACTTAAAAATTTTAAAAATTAAATTTTTTTTAACTTTTCAGGGAACTATACCCGACAGTGCTCAGGGATCATTCCAGACAGCCAAGATAGGTCTGAGTGCAAGACAAGCACCTTCCCTGCACTATTTCTACAATCCATCCAATTACCTAGTTTTCACTTCACGCAGGTAAATGTAGGTATCATTCGTGTCTGGTCTGTATCTTGTACTTTGACGGCAAAAGATTCTGTTAATACTCCACATTCAAAGTGAAGATGAAACTTGAAGTCGCTAATGAAGCTGCCGTGTGTATTTATGAATATGAATGAGTAAATACTGCTCGGATGATTTATCTGAAAAATATGTGCTTTAGGAAAACAGAAATCTTTTTTTTTTTCAAATGATATGTATGTGAAAAGCCCAATTCATGGGACTAATAAATGACACAAGAAAACCTGGAATGACAGGGCTGGCTTCGTGTCACTCAAGGGACACCCTAGAACTTCCACTTTGAAGGGCCAGGAATGGGGAAATTTTGCTGAGAAAAAGTGGCATGTAAACACCAAGCCCAGGGGTTATCTAAGGGTGAGTTAGTGAGCAGGAGAGGTCCGTGAGAGTGACCATCTCAGTAATTCTTCCCAGCCAGAACAGCTCGTTCAATGGAACGCATCAGAGTCATTCATGTTCATAAATTGAGCTTCTGTTAAAGCATCTTCTCAGGGGCTATAGAAATAACACAGTGATTCAGGAGTGATCCCTGAGCACTGAGTCAGGAGTAAGCACCGAGTACAGCAGGGTGTGGCATCAAAACCAACACACACACACACACACACACACACACACACACACCATTTTTCAGAGCTACAGAAATAGCAGAGGTGTTAAGGCATCAGACTTGTGTGTGGCCAGGTTTGCTTTGATCCCTGCTCCCTGCTCAGAGAAAGAAATCTGAGTATCTGGGTGTGGCTCAACCCTGCATCGCTGCCTCCTAAAGGTTTTCTAGATGCTAATTTTGCATGATAGGAGTTCACTTGCAGACAGATCTAAGGGGATTTTGTCATTACATGGAAGCCCCCCTAGAAGGTTATGATTTGATGCCATCTGATTTCATTGAAGGTTGCTAAGGGAAATCATGACACAAATAATGAATGTGCATCTCCCCTCAAAGTCTTAGCAAACACTTGGCTTAGTGTGGTATTCAAAGATCCTTATGGAAGGACGTCTCTGATCAATTCCTCTAAAATTTTGGTACCAGAAACAAAGTTTGCCCATTTTTATAAATAAGCATGCCTTCCTTTTATAATGCCATATTACTCCCATACAACTCATCATGTTTCCATTTTGGTTCTGGCTGCCAGAAAGCTCAGAGCTATTTCATTGCCAAACCACAGCAAAGAACAGCTGCCTAATTTTGTAGAAAAATTCTATCCCAGAGCTCTTGAGTGTTTACCCTCAACTAAATGGTCCCATGCTATGCCTGACTTGTATTATGAGTTGTCTCAAATCCAACTTGGAAGTAGGCAAGGATTAAACAATACACAAACAAACACATAAGTAATTTGGACTGGGGAGCCTTGGTCGTAGGCTTGGTTCGTATCAAATGTTCGGTAGGCGCATTGCCCAAACGTGGAGTATTGCTCTGGGGTGAGAGGAGAGAGAGGGAACTGCATGTCTCTTCATGATGGAGGCTCTCTCTGTCCTCCCTCTCCGAACCATGCTGTTTCCTTGGGAAGAGACTAGAATGGCATCCAATAAGGATACCCCACTGAAAAGGGCAGTAAAAGATCAAGGTGTAGATAAACTAGCCATCCACACACGGACTGTAACCTTTAAAGCAGTTAATAAAACAAGATCTGGCTGAAATGTACCATGAAATAGAAAGACAAAATTTTCACACCAAGAACTGAAGAATTCTTAGGCACTGGGTTGTGTGTGTGTGTGTGTGTGTGTGTGTTTATTTTAATATCTAATAGTTGGGCTACAAAATATCAGATGAGTTTAGATCCTTCTTTACCTTTAGGGAAGGTCAAATATTTACGCTTATTGCTAACATTACTTAGGTGCTTTTACATCATGTTAAGTGCCAAATGGGGCATAGAATGTGGAGGAGAGGAAAACCACATTTTCCCATTGATGGATGCGAGTTATTCACCTCCGTGAGCTTAACCGAGGAGCCCTGGTATTTGTTCCTTCCCCAGTACACAACGATCCCTCCTGAGATGGTTTGGAAGACATGTGCTAACGTGACGGTGTTGAGAGTTTTGGATACAACAGCCGGTAGGGTGTACCCAGGTAACAGCCTAGCCTGTTGTGACCTAAGAATGGCAGGAGGCTTTCTGGAAGTCTGGGGGGAAACTTGGGAATAGCCAGGGCTGGGGGTAGCACCTGGGTCAGCTGCCCAGAACTATAGGTTCTCATTACACAAAAGCTCTGCCTTGGGTTTCCCAAAAGAGCCAAGGTCAGCTTTGGAGCGAGCAGGCTCTGGGGGTGCCTCATGTCTCCTGACTGCTGGGGGGCTGCCCCACCTCCCCTACAAAGAACGGCCCTCCAGCCGGCAACGTGAGGCACCCTAGAGGCCCTGGGGTCACCTCCCCTGGCTTTAAAATCCTGGCCCTGGGGGCTGGAGCAATAGCACAGCGGGGAGGGCATTTGCCTTGCATGCAGCCGACCCGGGTTCGATTCCCAGCATCCCATATGGTCCCCTGAGCACCACCAGGAGTAATTCCTGAGTGCAGAGCCAAGAGTGACCCCTGTGCATCACCGGGTGTGACCCAAAAAGCAAAAAAAAAAAAAAAAATCCTGGCCCCGCCCCTTCCTGTTGACTGGTAAACTGGGCACAGTTAGCACCTAACTGAGCCTTTCCAGCTAGCGAGACCCCCCAAGGAAGGCGGCCAGTGGGCCCCTGGCTAGGTCACCCTTTCAGTACCAGGCGACGTTTATTCTTACCTCCACTTGAAGTGCCGCTTCCTGCAAGGCCAGCACCCAGGGAGTTCGCCTGACGCCAGCTGGGGCGGGACTCGCCCCTGGCGTGTTAACCATGCTTGGGGGGACAGCAGGGCCCAGGACAGCAAAACCTGGTGGCTCCTGGGAAGTGGCCAGAGGACAGAAGCAACTTTGGCCTTTGGCTCGAGGCCACAGGAATTCTTCGACACAGGAAGGCCCCGTCGTGCGGGCCAGCCCCGCGCAACCCTCAATTCGACCACCCTGGACCCTGGACAAGTCAGCGAACGCCAGAGTCTCCGCCCCAGGCCCCACCCTGGGCCCTAGGCGCCCCCCCCCCCCCCCCCCCCCCCGCCCCTCTCAGAGGGATTTTCTCTGCTGCCACGTTACTTCTTCATACTTCTTCATTCTAGAACCTGCCACAGAACCACAGAACAGATACCGAACTCTGGGTATGTGGGGAACATCCCCACCCGGTGGTGGTGGTGATGGGGGGGTTGTTAATGAAGATACGGGGTGTAGATGGCCAAGCATGGTCGCCCCCCCTTTCTACAGAGCACTGGACATTGCTTCGTCCCGCCCCAGGGGGACTCACCCAAAGTCCGTCATTTATGGGTTCCACTATCCCCTCTGGGACAGAAGGGGAGAGGAGTTGGGGCTGGAGCGATAGCACAGCAGGTAGGGCGTTTGCCTTGCACGCAGCCGACCCGGGTTCTAATCCCAGCATCCCATATGGTCCCCTGAGCACTGCCAGGGGTAATTCCTGAGTGCAGAGCCAGGAGTAACCCCTGTGCATCGCCGGGTGTGACCCAAAAAACAAAAAAAAAAAAAAGAAGGGGGGAGGAGCAAAGGGCTTCCCAGATGCTTCGGGTCCAAGGGGCCGAGCTGTTATTAGCAGCACCCGTGACCCTGGGGTGGGGAGGCACCCCGGCGCCCCGGCCTGGAGCCTGCCCATGGCCACCCCGGCACCCGGCACTAACCTGTGAGGCCCGCGGCCTCGGCCGACAGGAAGGCGCTCCAGGACAGCAGGAAGAAGAGGCCGGTTTCCAGCATGGGGAAGTCGCAGAGTTTGGTGAACTTGGTCAGGTGGGACAGACGCGTTAAGGAAATCAGCACCGGCCCCCACACCTCCCGCTGCCCCCCTGGGGTCATCTGCTCGCTAGGGAGGAGAGGGCCCCTCAGAGCTGCCCGGGAGGCCCTTCAGGGGCAGCTGAGGTCGCCCGCCTGCCTTCTGTCGAGACGGGGGTCTCAGTTCATGTCACCCAAAGGGACCCAGGGTTGGCTCGTGTGTGCAGTGGCCCAGGTTCCCTTCATGGTAGGGAAGGGAATCAACGAACCCAGACAACAATCAACAAACCCATACACGTGTTGTGTCCATACCACAACCACTTGCCTCTGCCCACAGCCTTCGGGGATGCCCCTGAGAAAGCCAAAGCGAGGCAAGCGTGACCGCAGCGGGGTCCATCCAAAGTGAGAGTCTCCTCTCGGGCAGCTGGCAATGGGATTAGGCGATGCTCAGGGTCTATGGGGGGGTCACAAATCAGCCTGGCCTCTTCCGACTTACTTGACCGAGGAACCGGCCTCCTCCAGGGGTCTCCGGGACGACATGTCAGCCTTCAACTCTCTCTTCTGCTTCCCCTCACAGTGAACCAGCCAGTCCTGGGGGCCCAGAGACTCGCTTCCTCTCCCCTGGTATTTCCCCCACAACTCCACGCCACTGGCGTTCCTGGACTCGAACCCTCTCCTGAATCATCCCACAGGCAGGTCTTTGCTGAGGTCTGTGACATAGGACTCCCGGCGTGCCTGTCGCTGCCCAGAGGAAAACCCCTCCCTCAAACTCACGAGGGCCAAAGAAAGCAGCGCAGACTCCACCTGACCTGTCTCTTCACCTGCCGTGGCTCACCACGGCCTCTGATCCTTGTGGCACCTGTGTCATGCCAACCCCGCCCCACACCGTAATGAGTGCTGGTCTTGCCCTACATAGCAGCTCAGTGCTCATTCTGTGCTCCGCCCTCTCTAACTGCCCAGCTGAAGCCAGATCTGGAGTCTCCTGGACTGTCCAGAAACGCAGCTTCACCCTCCTTTGAGATGTTCTAGTTCTGGTAAGTTGGCATTGGCTCTGGCACGTGCTCTGTACCCAGCCCCTCCTATAGAGCTTTTGTCTGTCCAAGCTTGGCACTGCTTGAAGGCCAGGTCCATATTTTATTCATCTTCCAACTCTGCTTAGAAATGCTCAACAGAAACTTTTAGCAGCTGCTCCATCTCTGAGCCCCGGAAGAAAAGGCCCAAACATTTTTGTTCCTTGCCCCAGGGCCCTGACCCTCTCCCACACTTCTTTAGCTGATCTTCTCCGGGATTTCTGGCTCTTGACCTTGACCTCAGCCTCTTCGCTGGGGCCTCCAATCCCTCACACATGACATCGGCCTCTGACCTCCTTCTCAGCCCTGACTCGGCTACATCCACCTGTTCCCGGGGGCTTCCCCGGGCGGAGTCTCCTTCCCTGACTCTAGCGCCCCCTTTGTCAACACCCTCTGCCTGGCAAAGCAGAGATAGGGCAATTTTCTCTGCAGTTTTCTCTGCAGTTTTCAGATCCAATCGCCCAAACACCTACAGACACTTGTTGAGATTCGCAGTGACCTGTGACTTCGCCAAGGGCTAGTAACCGACACAGCCTTGCACACGGGACACAGGATTCCTTCCTTTACTCTCTAGTTGAGCCCGTTTCATTCTTGGGTTTGTTTGTTTGCTTGCTTGCTTGTTTGTCTGGAGGCCCCGCCCAGTGATGCCCTGGGCTTACTCCCGGCTGTGTGCTCAGGAACCACTCCTGGCGGTGTTCAGGGGGCCGGATGTGGCGACGGGGATCACTCCTGGGTCAGCAGCAAGGAAAGTAAGTGCCTTCCCCACTACACAGCTTCCAGCCCTGACTGTTTCATTCTTGATCTTGAATCTTCGTCTCCTTCTCGACCCTATGATAGCATGTTCAGATACCCCCAACGACCCATTTTCTTCGGTGGCATTTTCTAAAAACCTGTGGATAACCTAGAATCATAAAATGCCAGCAGTGCAGGGCCTGAGCTACAAGACAGTGCACAGGACCATGGTTCGATCCCCGGTATCCCATATGGTCCCCCAAGTACTGTCGGAGGTAATTTCTGAGTGCAGAGCCAAGAGTAACACCTGAGCATTGCTAGAAGGGACCCCAAAAGCCTAAACCTCTCTCTCCCCTAAAAAAATATGAGCAATGCTAGAATTGACTTTGGAGAAGAACCTGGGTCTATCTGCCACTAGTGCCTACCTAGGCCCCCAGTTGGCTGAGAACCAAGATGACCCCAGAAGCATCATACTTCCCCTTGAACCAGAGACTGTTTGTTTGTTTGTTTTTGCTTTTTGGGTCACACCCAGCGGTGCACAGAGGTTACTCCTGGCTCTGCACTCAGGAATCACCCCTGGCGGTGCTCAGGGGACCATATGGGATGCTGGGAATTGAACCCGGGTTGGCCGCGTGCAAGGTAAATGCTCTACCCGCTGTGCTATCACTCCAGCCCCTGAACCAGAGACTATGAAGCCATTTACTGGCAGTGATTCATCCTCAGCGACCTCTGGGGACACTTGGGATTCTTGACGGACCCCCCCCCCCCCCCGCCCCACATCGTACCTGTGTGCAAAGGATATCAATGCCGTGACCACTGCATACGCGGACCCCATTGCGAAGGAGCCAGCAAAGATACCCAGGAAATTCCCCACCGACTGGAAGAATGCGGCGGCGTCGAATGTGTTTGGGTTCTCCTTGGGACTGTAGATGGAGATAGAGCTGAAAGAGAAGAGAAGGAAGGTCTCATCAGCGCCTTCCAGCTGTCTTTCAGAGGCCAAGTACCAAGTCAGAATTAGCATCTTTTTTTGGGGGGGAGGAGGGTCATTTCTCTCCTAAGGGCAGGACCTGACTGGAAAAGTTCCAGGAGGCCTGGGAGACAGGGAGGGGTGGAGAAAGCTTCTCCCTTCCCTCGCAGCCCCATCCCACGGCACCCATATATTTACGCCAGTCAGTAAACATTTTTATACTGGAAGGGTCATAAAGAATATTGTTTCTGAGCAAACTAGGCATTAAAACATGGTAGGTGTGTGAGGGGCCTGCTGAGGAGATAGATAACTGTGAATTATTTAGTGGCCATATGTCTTTGGTGCCGTTCTCTATTCACAAATGTTCCTGATAAAAAGTGCACTTTTACGGCCTGGGTATAAATGGGCGACACAAATCACAGCCTGCCCCGAGTCCTCGGCTGTGGTCTTGTCATAAACCACAGAGCCCGCTCCTCAGCGGCGCCTCCCTCTGGAAACAGCCCCGCACACCGTGGGCTGTGGCGAGGAGTTAACCCCCAGGGAGAGACCAAGCCCCCGTTTCCCCACGTAGCCAACGGCAGCAGCTGCCCGGCCATCCGTCACCCCCCAAGCCTGGTGGCAGCCAACAGTCTCCTCTCCAGAGAGAAAAATCAGCCACCACCAGGCAATCGGGTCACTTAAGATGTCGGCAGATGATGTATTTGCTGCTGGTTCTTCTTTTTTTTCTTTCTCCCCCTGTCACCAGGGCCTCAAATCCCAGTGTGTTGAGGTAAGGCCTGCAACTTTGTCTTACAAACTAGGAAATGTGAAGGAACTCCGGAAACAGAAGCATGAGAGAGAAGCAGCAGCCCCGAGGAAGACCCTCGCGGTCCCCTAGCAGGGGGTGGGTGTCCCCAGCTGCTTCCTTAGCTGTGTTTATTCGTGTGAGGGCTCTTGGAGGCAGAGCAGCGTGGTAGACTCTGGAAGAGATCAGGGCAGCGGACACAGTGACCTGAGGTTGGGTTGGACTGGGCAATTGGAGTCCTTTCTGGCTCCCTGGTTAGAGCCCGTTCATGCTCTGACCTGACTCTCCGTACCCGGGGACGGGTTACGCGTGAGCAGGGGGTGTGGACTCCGCTTTTCCTCCAGGAAGATGCGTGGCATAGAAAAGCGGAGTGTTAACTGTGCTCTCTTTCCCCCTGGATGCCTTTAAACCCCTAAAGTAGGCCAATGCTCCTGCTTTGATCACGTAATTGGATAAGGAAGATGCACGCGCGTCTCTGTTGGAGCCCGAAACGCGTGAGAGTCAAGGGCGGCGTTTGAAGTGTTTTGCTCTTGGTAACGTGTGCTCTGCAGAAAAGAGGAGAAGCAAGCCCAGATTTGGGTCTTTGGTAGCTGACAGTCCTGGGAGGGTGTCTCACACCTCTGGCCACTGTGGCACTGAGCGGCACGGCTGCAGGAGCTGCTGTGCCCAGCCTATTCCTTCGTGCCCGCAGAGAAATCGTAGGGGTGAGAGATGCTACTTTTGCATCCTGCTCTTTCAACAAACTGACTTTTCTGCACCGTGGCACTGCTTTGTGAATGATTCTGTGAATTCCTAATTCTGATCCCAGGACATCTCACCTCCATCAGTCACCAAAGGACAAATACTGAGTGATTCCATTCAACTATGGCATCTAGCGTGGTTAAATTCATAGAGATAGAAGAATGGGGGAGCTAATGTTTTTAAATAGGCTTATAAATGAGATATATCACACCTGTGAGAATGATACATATCAAAAAGTTTGGAAATAGAAAGTGTTGATGGAGTTGTGGTGAGAAAGAAACCCTCATGGGGCTGGAGCTATAGCACAGCGGGTAGGGCATTTGCCTTGCATGCGGTCGACCCGGGTTCAATTCCCAGCATCCCATATAGTCCCCTGAGCACCGCCAGGAGTGGTTCCTGAGTGCAGAGCCAGGAGTAACCCCTGTGCATCACCGGGTGTGACCCAAAAGCAAAAAAAAAAAAGAAAGAAAAGAAAAGAAAAGAAAAAGAAATTACTGATGGGAATTTCGTCTGTTAGCATCTTTGGAAAGCAATATGCTAGTTCTTCAAAGAACAGAAATAGAACTACCCTAAGGCCTGGCTAGACCACTTCTTACCATCTATCTACAAAACACACAAACATGAATCCAAAAGTTTATATGTACACCTATGTCCATCTCTGTTCATCACTGACTTAGTCCAGTGGCCAAGATATGGAAATAATCCAACTGCCTAGCTGTGGATGAGTGGGCCAAGAAGCTGTAGCTTGTATTTAATGTAATGCTATGCAACTCTGAGAAGGGACAAAATCCTGCAATTTACAGCAACATTTCATGGAACTAGAGGCTATTCTGCTGAGTGAAATTAGAAGAAAAGGGACAGACACAGAATGATATCTCTCATATGTTGGACTTCAAGGCACATGGACAGGTAGCAACAATGATCTGAAAACAACACAGTGGGAAAACTGACCCACACAATTAATTTGGAGGGTGTAGTGTTGAGAGGGAGAGGTCTCGGGGTCTTTGGGGGAAGAAGGTGGGTACACTGCCGATGGGTGTGGCTTTGGGAGTATGTGTATGAGAAACAATCATATTGTAAACCACCATGTCTCCAAAATTGATTTTTTAAATGAAAACTCTGATTCAAAAGTATATAGGCACCATTCAATGTGTTGCAGTACTAGGGACAATAGTCATAATTTGGAAACAATGTAAGTGTCTCACAACAGATGAGTGGAAAAAGAACTTGAGGTCTATAGATACCATGGAATGGGCCAGGAGAAAGGATGAAATCCCGTCTTTTGTGCTAACAGAGGTAGAACTGGAAGGGGATGTGTGAACCAAAATAAGTCAGAGGAGAAAGAAATAATGGGTGATTTTTCTCATGTGTGGGATGCAATGTAGCACTGTAGCACTGTTGTCCCATTGTTCATCAATTTGCTCGAGCGGGCACCAGTAATGTCTCCATTGTGAGACTTGCTCTTACTGTTTTTGATATATAAAATACACCATGGGGAGCTTGCCAGGCTCTGTCATGCAGGCAGGATACTCTAGGTAGCTTACCAGGCTTTCTGAGGGGGACAGAGGAATCGAACCCAGGTCGGCCACATGCAAGGCAAATGCCCTACTCACTGTGCTATTGCTCCACCCATGTGTGGGATATAAAGAAACAGAACAAGGACTGAGTAGAGCCAAATGAAAACCAACCCTTGGATTCTGTCAGAGAGGTTTGATCCCAGAGCAGGGCTGAGGTAAAGGAGTGCCGAGGTTTTATAAAAGGTGGAAGGTGTCCAACAAACTGTAGACTTTTGGGAATTACACACCTAAAGGGCCCGAGCCTGGACTCCTGAAACAACACTACAAACCAGTGTTACCATCGTGAAAGCAAGCAAGCAGGGACCTCGGAGCCAGGGTGGGGGCATTTCTCCCCCTGCTCCGAGGATTTGCTCCTTCAGGCTCCGAACCTTGGCTCCAGCTTTCAGAGGCAACACAGAAGCTCCGGCTTCGAGAGCAACAGCTGCAGAGGGCGTTTTCTGAAACAACGTGCGCTGAGATAGCCCATGTAGGGTTTTTCCATCTTCAAGTGAAGGGAGAAAGAACCTCAGATCCGAGCAATTTCAGTCCTTGGGTCACAGAGAGTAACACACTCCTTTTCAGCAGTGAGATACGCTCGGCCATTTGTGTAGGCAAACACCGGCAGGGAGAAGGGGGAGCAGAGGAAAAGTACGATCTGCGTTGCACATTTTTTTTTTTTAGGACCTGGCAGGGAAGAGGCTCCGGTTGTAGAACAGACCAGTGAACACGGATCTTCTGCCCCCAGATTTTGCAGCAGAAACCAATGTCCTTTGCAAGGACATGAGCAGAAAGACATAGTGGCGTTTAAATATTCATCTCATAAATTGGAATTAAGTCCAGATTATTGATTCGTTCTGTTCAGGAACAGATTATTCAGCAAAACCTAGCTTGATGCGAGTGTATTATCCTCTTCTCAGAGAGAAATGCTTGCAGCATCTTTTATTACAACTTCTTGAAATGCATCAAACCTCCTGAATTCCTTTGATGAAGGCCACGCAAATGAAGAAGATTATGTTGCTCACCATGTTATTTGAAGATTCACGGACAAAACTGTGATTCCTTTGTTTCTCTACAACAGATCTTTTCATCCTTAGGACATTCCTTCAGGGAACCCGGCTGCTGGCAGCTTAGGTTTCGTTGTGAGCACAGAGTCGGAACCGAAGATCAGGGTACAAATCTCGGCTCTGCCACTTCCTAGCAGCGTGGCTTTGATCCAGTGACTCAAACTATGTCAAGTTCAGTTTCGGGTGAGGATGAGAACAGTGGTGTCGATCCTAGATGGGTGCTAGGAGAATTCAAGGAGTCAATATGTCTACAGCATGTGAAGTGCCTTCGGGCACAGTCAATGTTCCTACATGGAGTCATCCCGTGAAGAAGCCAGTCTTCTTCCTCCTCCCGCTCTTCCAGCTCTCTTCTCTGCTGCTTCCTCTCGTTCTTGAACTGAGAGTTGGCTCTGTTCTGAAAGAAGCCCGTTAGGGGCTGGAGCGATAGCACAGTGGATAGGGCATTTGCCTTGCACGCAACTGACTCATGTTCGGTTCCCAGCATCCCATATGGTCCCCCAACCACTCCAGGAGAAAATCCTGAGTGCATGAGCCAGGAGTAACCCCTGAGCATCGCTGGGTATGACCCAAAAAGAAAAAAAAAAGAAGAAGCCCTTTAAACTAGATGTCCAGTCAGCACCTCAGCTGAAACCAAGCAGAACTGCTAGTGCCTATTTCCCTCTTTAAAAAAAATTTTTTTTATTAAGACACGATGATTTATCAAGTTTCTCATAACAATGTCAGTCACACAATATTCCAACACGGATCCATTCTCCAGAGTCAGGTCTTTCCTCCACCATGTCCCGGGTTCACTGCCCCCCGGCCCGCCACCACCCTACCTCCTCGACATGCAGATTTTCAAGTGTGGTTTGGGTCTCCTGCTCACACTACTCGGGCAGGTGCCTTCCTTGGGTCTCTGGGTAACAAGGATCGTGTGAGATGACTCCTTATTTTGTGTACGGCATGGGCAGATGCTGTGTGGCATACTGATGAAGGAGAAGGGAGAGAGAGGCAGGAGGGGAGGGGGAAGAAAAGAATGCATTGTTCCTAGAAGAGGCAAAAAGAAGTAAAACGTAGTCTCTAAATCAGAAAGGAAACTTCCTTTTCCCAAGGATCATTTTTTTCTCCCAATGCATTATTATTTTCACTTTAACTGGCCACACGCAGCAGTGTTCTGGTATAACTCCTGGTTCTCTGCTCAGGAACTGCTCCTGGCAGGGCTTGGGGGACCATCGGGGAAACCAGGGATCGAGCCAGCATTGTGCAAGGCAAGTGTCCTACCCACGACACTATCTCTCAGGCCTGCAAGGGCCAGTTGAATGTGAAATGACATTCGAAGGTCGTACAGGTCACAGGCAGCAGAGGAGAAGCTCATACATCTGTCCCACCATGGTCCAGGACCAGTCCACAGTGCATCATGGGCCAGACCTTCCCCAGCCCTGCAGATGTTGTCATCCCTTTCCTGATGTCAGCCCCTCCCCACCTCTGGCCACCACCCCACTCTGGCTCCTGCTGAGTCATCTGCCTCTTCCGGTATTTAGTTCTTCTCAGCCCGGCCCATTTCTGTCATTCTTCACCGCTGACATTACAATCTTTTGCCCCACCGTTACTCAGAGAAACACGTTACTCAAATAAGCCTTGCTCTCCGGGACTGCCATCCCCCGTAACTCTCTCCTCTGACACGTCACCCCAGCCCCCACTTCTGCACTCTGCTGGGACCCCAGAAAGTCTGCCTTCCTGGGCCCCCGTCTGGTCTTACTCTCTTTGTGAGCATCCAGCCAAAGGCAATGCCTCTTGAAAACGTTTCAAAAGAAAGCATTAGTGAGCAGATTGCAGCCTTTTCAGGATTTCTAGGGATGTAATAACTAGAGAGGAAAAAAAAAGAGAGAGTAAAAAGTTACTCTAGCCACAGATGCACAAAAGAACCTTCTATTTCTGTGGCCAACTCATTAATCCCTAACAAAACATTTCTAACTACTGGCGCCAATTTCTTAAAATTCTTGAAGGGTCAAGGAACATCTCTCTCGGAAGTCGTTTCATTTTCTCAGCTACTGCTTCCAACTATACTACAAAGAGTTCCTCTTGGAGCTGGGTATGCAGTTCCGTGAATGCTTGCTCTCTTGGTTGAATCCTGATCTTCAGCTCCTTACAATTATTAAAACATGGTGCAGACCAGTTTAAAGTCTAAATCTTTAAAAAAAATTTATTTCTTTTGTTTTTTTGGGTCACACCAGGGTCATACACTCAGGGGTCACACACTCACGGGTTCCTCTTGGCTCTGCACTTTAGGAGTTACTCCTGGCAGTGCTTGGGGGACCATATGGGATGTTGGGGATTGAACCCAGGTCAGCCATGTGCAAGGCAAATGTTCTTCTCCCTCCTGTATATCGCTCCGGCCCCTAAAATCTAGGTTTTGGAGCAGGATTTTTCTCCTACAGAACATTCTAGAGCCGCAGGTGGGATGACTTGGAAGAGAAAAGGCACAAATGAGATCAGAGAGATTCCACCAACTCCTCCCTCTCACTCACTAGCGCCCTCTGGTGTTAGGGGCAATAACAGTGGGGCCACAACCTTTTCCAGGAAAAGTCTTTAGTGGGGGCCGTGGGGCACTGCCTTGCCCTTGTTCCTGCCCCACCCCTCTCTTGCAGGCTCATTTGCTGACAGCTGACACCACCTTTGCACACCTCCCCACCCCATCTCTTCCATGACCTGGGTCACCTGGGGTTACTCAGGGAACTCCAGGACGTGCACCCCTCTCTTGACCTCCAATCTCCTTAATGTGGGGTTTCCTCGAGCACCTTCCACAGGTGATGGCTGCTAGGCTGGCTGTGCGCCTCTGTGCCCTCCTCCCCATACAGCCCTGCCTGGTGAGCTTTGGGGCACAGCCAGTCTAGCCTGTGTCTGTGAGCGTGCCCAGGCCCACGAGCTGAGCCCCCTTCTTGGCTCTGCTTTGGGGGATCCTCTGCCCTCTTCGGTTTCCTTCCTGGGGCACAGACTGGCTTCCTCCTGCAGGTGACCCCTCTCTGGGTGCCTCTGGGAGAACCACCTGACCTAGGGAAACGAGCACCCACAGCTCAAGGGAGGACCCACAGCCTCACACCTCGAACACCGCACTTCCTCCAAGGATGACCCCCCACTTCCTTACCACCCCAAGGGGGTGCAAATTTGAGGCATTGAGCCTGACTGGGCTGTTAAGTAACTCGAGGTGTGGCCCTACACACAGCAGAGAGAGCTGAGCTCTTCCAGAGAAACGGGAGAGGCCAGCCGGGCGACAGCTCTGAGTCCTTGAGGTTGGGGTGCTTCCTTAGAGGGGCTTGGTCACTCTGTGCTTAAGAACCCACTTGAGAGAAACCTCACAGACATAGAAGAACCACGCAATCATGGAAACTTCTCTGTGCAGTTGGGCCTGAGAGTCAGGGGTAAGAAAGCACCTCAGTAAAAGAAAACACACACTCACACACTCACACACTCACACACACACTCACACACACACTCACACACACTCACACACACACTCACACACACGGGCGCGCATACACACAGGCCACTAATTATAGTGCTACTAATGTTTAGAATTCTTTATCTTTGAAAAAAACAAACAAGCAGAGCCTTATCTATTATTTATCTTTGAATAACTGTACCAACCTGTCCTTTATCAAGAACTTGCTCACTTATGAATAAGGGGTTGATTTTTTTAAAAGTTGTAATTCATTTTTTAAAGTTTATTTACTTTTTGTTTTGAAATCAAAACAACAATGAGATATCATCTCACACCACAAAGACTGGCACACATCAAAGAGAACAAGAACAGCCAGAGTTGGCATGGATACAGGGAGAAAGAGACTCCCATTCGTTGCTGGTGGGAATGCTGACTGCTTCAGCCTTTTTGGAAACGAATATGGGCATTCCTCAAAAAACTAAAAAATGAACTTCCATATGGCCCAGCAATACCACTTTTGGGAATATACCCTGGGGTCTCAAAGCACACAGCAGAAATGCCATCTGCACTCGTATATTATTGAAGCAACATTCACAGTAGCCAGAATCTGGAAACAACCCGAGTGCTCAAGAACAGATGACTGAATATGGCACATATACATAATGGAATACTATGCAACTTCAGGAAAAATGAAGTCATGAAATTTGCTTTATAAATGGGTGTATCTGGAGAGTATCATGCAGAGTGAAATGAGTCAGAAGGACAGGGGCAGACAGAATGATCACATTCATTTGTGGAACAAAAAAAAAAAAACAAAAACAACTTAGTACAAGACTAATACCCAAAGACAGAAGGAACACGGGTCGGGAGGATTGGTCCAAGGTTGGAAGCCTCCCTAAGAGGAAGGCAGTTGGGAGAGAGAAGGAACCACTATGGCAATGATAGTTGGAAATGATCACTCTGCATAAGAACTGCATGCTCAAAGTAGGTAAAGGAACATGATAACCTCTCAGTATCTGTATTTAAACCATAATTCCAAAGAGGAGAAAGAGAGAGAGAAAGAGAGAGAAGAGGAGAAGGGAAGGGAAGGGAAGGGAAGGGAAGGGAAGGGAAGGGAAGGGAAGGGAAGGGAAGGGAAGGGAAGGGAAGGGAAGGGAAGGGAAGGGAAGGGAAGGGAAGGGAAGGGAAGGGAAGGGAAGGGAAGGGAAGGGAAGGGAAGGGAAGGGAAGGGAAGGGAAGGGAAGGGGGCGTGTGTGCCAGGGGGCAGGTGGGTTCACTTGTGGTGGGAAATGTGCACTGGTGCAGGGTCGAGTGCCAGAACACTGCATGACTGAAACCATCAACAGCTTTGGAACTGTGTATCTCACAGGGACTCAGTTTGAAAAAAAAAAAAAAAGAATTGATCTTTATGGGGCCAAGGCGCGTGTCTGCATCGCCATTCACTCCGGCCTTTGCCTGCTCACTCAGGGTCACGTGCTCCGCCACAGGCCCGCAGAGCTCCGAGGAGAGAGCCCAGAGTGGACCGTCAGGGCGTGGGGGCTGCGGGCACTCCAGGCGCCCTGGAGGGTGAGGAGATGCCGCTCAGTAACAGAGCTCCTGGCTGCAGGGCCGCAGGGCTGCAGCTAGACCTACAGGCAGCTCCGTCCCGCGGGCAAGGCGCGACGGGCAGGTGTGTCAGTAGATCCCTCCGGCTCCCCGGGGACTCTCGAGGAATTAATGCACCCCAGGAACCCAGAGCCGAGGGTGAGTCTCCAGGCCCAGGCCTGGACAAATATTTTTGTTTTGTCAAATACAAATGTTTTGCCATGTCTGGAACAGTCAAGGAAAAGGACAAAGGGACTCACTGAAGGAGACAGGGTTGGGGGCACCCCAACTGGCTGCCCCCGGGACGATCCGGTCCAGCGTCAGCTGACAGGAGGGAAACAGCCCTTCCCGGGCACACACTCGGCGCCCTCCTCGCGCTGGGCATTCAGGCGGCAGCAGAGGAGAGGAGAGGAGAGGAGAGGAGAGGAGAGGAGAGGAGAGGAGAGGAGAGGAGGGGAGAGGAGGGGAGGGGAGGGGAGGGGAGAGGGGAGGGGAGGGGAGGGGAGGGGAGGGGAGGGGAGAGGAGGGGAGAGGAGAGGAGAGGCAGAGCACTGAGGGGCAGGCTGGCCGCAGGGGCCGGAGGCAGTGGGGTACGGGATGGGGCCTGGTAGACAGTGAGGAGCTGTTGCGTCAGCTAGGGCATCTGTAAGGGCATAACTGACACCGTGACAGGCGGCAGGAATCAGCAAAATCAGCTGGGCCTCGGGTTCAGTTCCTGGAACTGAAACGGACTCAGTTTCCCTGCAACGGAACAATGTGTAACCAGCCTACCTGGACCCACCTGGGAAGCTCCTGGGCCCAACAAATGCCCCGTCAATCACTGTGCCTCAGTTATTATGCCCCGGGAATGATCTTCTGTTACCCGTAAGGAATGGGTCGCCTACGTAAGCATAGAACTACACTGTTACTGGAGACCATCGTTTAGCTGCTGCCTGACCTGTTCCCACAGCGCCTGCTTAACTTTGAAACTCTGAAACCTGCGCCAACCTATAGGAACTGCTTGTGAGTTGGAGACGCCACTGCGTTGGATGAGACTTGAACCCTGGCTCGAGCTAGCGATCAAGTTCCTTTGCTTCTGCATGATTGTGTGTGAAGCTGGTCTCTGCGCCACTGGGGCTCTGAAATTCGGACCCAAGTCACCCAGAAAGCCTTGCCAGACAAGGAGGACGGGGAGAGGTCTCGGGAAAGAAAGTGGGGGGCCTCCTGTCTCCGGAAGCAGGGCGTGCCCACAGGGTTTTGAGAAACTGGGGGGAGGAGTGATGGGACATGGGGCCACGGGGCCAGGTCTGGGCCAGACCCCACAGGGCCGGGTAGGGGACATGGCGGTGTGGATTCTCGCTGGTGGGAGCTTTGGGGTGGTAGCAGCAGAGGAGGCTGGGCGTGACCAGCCCTGTCCCCTGCAACGCCTGGTGGGGAAGAGCAGACCAGACCCCCCTCCTCACCCCAGAGGCCTGCCCAGGGGAGACAGAGGCAGGCGGGAAGGAGAAGAGGCGAGCGAGGGCTGGGGCTTGCCCACGGAGGAGTAGAGGGCTGGAGCGACAGTACGGGCCTCAAGCTCTGGCCTTGGTCCTACGGCCGGCTCCGGTCGGACCCCCAGGACCACAGGTGGTCCCCAAAGCACTGCCCGAAGTAGGCTCTGGGCAACTCCTCGTGCAGTGCCCAAACCCAACTAAGAACATGAACCCAAATCAGAGCCATGAGCAGACAGAGCGGGGTTCCCATCCCTGCCCAGGAAGCCAGGGCAGCCCGAGGGGAACATCCCACCGGGCGTCTTTCAGCGGCTCTCCTGCCTCAGTTGAGCGCTCTGAGAGCGGGGAAGGGGCCCGGCTTCCCAGGAGAGGCGGCGAGTTCTCCGTCATTTCAGATTCTGTTGTCTGGGTGGGCGGAAGCGGGGCGGGGGGAGTTGCCATGGCTCTAGGGTGTTAAGGGGTTGCTCCTGTGGTCCTGTGGTACTCAAGGGCCCAAGGACATGGTGCATCTGACTGTATCTGGGGCCTCCAGATCTATGTCCAGATACTCAGGAGGGCAAGTGATGCTGTGCATCCAACCTGGGTCAGGTACACACAAGGCGTGTGCTCTAACCCCTGCACCATCTCCTTGGCCCCTCATTTAGACTCTTCCACCTGGGCAAGAGGGTTCCTTGCTAGGGTGCTAGGGGGAATGTTTGTGCATTACAGGTGTGGAGCCTCTTCACCCAAAGGCCACTGGTTGTTGGTTCTCAGCCTTCCAGGATGACCAGGAAAGGGTGCTGGGTGCCTGGCTTCTGTGCCAATGCAATGCCTGTCACTGCAATGATCGGGTCCCCAGTAAAGGACAGTACTTTGGACAGCCCCAGTGATGGAGGGAGGATTTCAGCTGGGGTCGGCTGGTAGTGACCTCAAGACTTACATTTTCCAGCAGAAAATAAAGTCTTTGACAGATTCCTAAGTGTCTCTGGCCCATTAAGTTCCAACTTTAAGGTGACAAAGAGAGCTCTGAGCTTCAAATTGGTTAAAAGGAAAGAAGAGTTAAAAGGAGGTTTGTTATGAATTATGTGTGCATTTTCTTTGAAAGGAGATCTTAAATTACTTTGCAATTTAGCCTGAAAAGTCTTGTCAGAATTGAATTAGTCTGTGGGCTTTGAAAAATTTCCTCCTGAACGTGATATTGAGAGAGAAAAGTGAATCTGAGATAGTCCTTAACATGAAAGTAACTTGCAAATACTTATTGCAGTTTTTCCTTCTTTCTTTTCGAAAACTGCAAAAAGGAATTTAAATCCCACTACTGGGAGCTTGTGTGTGTGTGTGTGTGTGTGTGTGTGTGTGTGTGTGTGTGTGTGTGTGTGTGTATAAGAGAGAGACAGACAGAGACTGAGACAGAGAGACAGAGAGAAGCAATGAGAGAGAATAATTCTCATGATCTAGTGGAAATTTCAACCCTTTCTTCAACTTTTCAGTTCAATTTTCACTAATGAAATGCTAGCACCAAAGAATACAATGATATGTGAAACTTTTAGTCATAATAGATATAAAAGATATAAAAGTAGGTTAATAGCCACTAAAGATGGAATCTTGTTAAAATTAAAATATAATCATGAAGAGGTACAAGAAGACCAGCTATTAATTCCCAAGGTTGAAGATGGAGAAGGTATCAGGTTCCCCAACATTTATTGAACCCTCAGGAGACTGTAGCTCGGATTCATTCTCATAGAATATTCTTTTTTTATTATTATTATTATTTTTTAATTTTATCACCATGTGGAAAGTTACAGAGTTCTCGGGTTTATGACTCAGTTATACCATATTCAAACACCATCCCTTCACCAGTGCCCATATTCCACCACCAAAATCCCCGGTATACCCCCCGCCCCCCACCCCAACAGTATAACTGATGAATTTCACTTCATTTTCTCTTCACCTTGATTACGTTCAATATTTCAACACAAAACTCACTATTGTTGTGGGAGTTATACCCCCAAACAAGATAACCCTAATAAGGAAGCATTTGATAATTAGTTTTCCATTAAAAGATTGTATGTTTTCAGATGTGTCCCAGTCCCGAATCCTGGAGCCGTGTTAGTTGCTGCGCAGTGTTGCCAGGGCTCCATCTGGAGAAGGTGTGCTGGCGGCACCTCCTCCTTCCGGCTCCCCGGTGTTGCTGGCCCCAATTCGGGTCTGGAGCATTTTCCGGGCCGCACTGCTCACCAGAATGCCTGCTGCTTCTCTGTTGATTGTCCTCATAGAATATTCTTGATGTGTCAAGTGCTAGGCTAAGTCTTTTTGTAAACATCTCATTGACTCCTCCTAATGACCCTGTGAAGTGGGGGCTATTATTACTTCCCTCCCCTCCGACAGATCTCACAAAGGGCACTGTGGCTTGGAGAGACGGGATGACTTTGTAAACTCCTCCTTATTTAATCCTTCCAACAATCTCATGACCAATGTATTTGCATTTTAGAGATAAACAGACTTTGCGACTTTGAATCACTCCCCCAAGGGTAACCTCCTAATAAATGGAGCAGCAGTTTTCTTGAGTTAAGATCTCACCAGTTAAAAGCTGCGTCCAGTACAGGCTAGGAAGTGGGAATCCCTATATCAATCGCTCATGCTATGGATCAATAAGTGAAGAAATGTTTTGCCTTCAAGGGATCAAGGCAGAGTACTCATGGGAGTTTAAGGTAGCAGGGGTTCCTGTACTAGGTTACGAAATATACACATCACTAGCATGTCACTGCAGCATGAGGAACTGCAGGTAGAAAAGAATGCTTTCGGGCTAGGGGTTCCTCATGATGACCCTTCTGCCATATTGAGTGGGTTGACATGAAATTATAGTCCATGGCTCTTGGTATTGATCGCAACATCAGCCCACGTCTGTCACCCTACTTTCGTTCCCTCTATTCTCTCCTGTGGTGACCATCTTCTTTCCATAGCAATCACTCATCTGTGTCTCAGCATCATCAGCTAAAAAGTGATTATGATAATCAATGGGCCTTGTGTTCAGGCAGACACTATTTTTACTTGGAACACAGAAAACACTCCCAAACTCCCAAATGACAGATGTTATTGTTGGTATTGTTATTTGCGTTGAGGCTGTTTTTGGAATGATTACTGTATCTTTCACCATTTGTTCAAAAGGAAAACGATAAAAATTGAGGTCTATTCCTAAACATATAGAAGCGTTTATGAAGTTCAGTTAATGAGTCAGAGCACTGTGAGAATCTTGGGGCCAGCGTGGTAGTGTGAAGGCTAAGGCACTTGCCGACCTTGCTGCTGAGGTTGTGACACACAATGCTCCAAGCAATGCCACAGGGGGCCCCTGAATACAGAGTGCTCTGAGTGCCTACAGGTGGGGCCAACGGACTAAACAAAGGGAAATACTAAAAACAGACAAAACAATCTTTGGGGCTGTAATGAGCAATATATTTAGAGCTGGATTCAATCTGTCTATATTTCTCCTTCGTGAGGCCCATAGAACAGGTGACTGGGAGAGTATCAAGCCAGAAGAAGCGTGGAAATTGGTAACAACAGCTAAGCCCCAAAGAGCCTCAACAGTCCTGTGAATCCAACATGGCTGAGCTCTCAACGGCCCAATCAGAGAAGACGACACCACGGCACGGTTACCACAGAAAGTCGGCTCCAGTGCCCAAAGCAACGGTGTTTCTGAACAGGGGTTGTCTGACGCTGTGTTCACTAACCAGTGGCCATCAAGGAAAACCCATGAAACTGGTGGGAATTGTTTCCATGGTGTTAATTCATGGTTGGCAGCAGGCTCCACAGAGCAGGCGAATCCACCAATGGCCCCTGAGGACTGGCAGGGGCGTCTGAATGGAACGCTGGCATTCCCAGGCTGGGCTGAAGGCCTCAGGTGCCTTCACATCCAAAGCAGATAAGCCCCACTTCCTATTGGAACAGCTGCCTGAGATGGCTTATTGGATTTCTCTCTGGTGACAAGCCAACTTCCTGGAAGTATTTGCCCTGATCAATGGATTCCCACTCAGCAACCACGCCATCACCTTCTCTTGCTCTTCCATTTGTTACCAATTAAATGAGCATCTAGGCTCGATCACAGTGTACTATCATCAATTCGGTTGTTAAATTAATCAATAATCCGCATCCATCGTTTCAGAGTTGCAGATGACGGCACTTAAGTTCAAGGTTCTCTTTAGACGGAAAGCACACAGTTAGCTTTCGGAAGGAATTGTATTTTTACCAAGGCAATGGCCTCTCCCTATAGATTTCCATTTTGTGTTTGAAGCCTGGGAGCCACGGAACAACAAATCTTCCCAAAGAGGGTTTGGTTTACGCATAATGTTCAAAATGACACCGCTGAGTCTAGAAGTTGCTACAAAATAGATATCCCGGAATGTTTGAGTTGCACAGAAGAGTCATTTCTCATAGTAAATCGTGACAGCGTTCCCCGGAATAAGAGTGGGGTTTTGAGGTATATTTCACTCCATCCACAGCCAGGACGAGGCACTCCTGACAGTGACGGGGGAGGGGCACGCAGTGCCAGGGATCACGCAGGGCACCTGCTCTGCCCTTTGAGCCGCATCTGCGGACCCACTGTCTCCCACTCTCCCGCTGCTATGAACTGAGCGTCCGAATTCAAGCCCTCCGCAGCCTGGTGCACCCACGCAGTAAAGACAAGAACGTCACCGGGGGTCTGAGCCAGAGGACAAGGACAAAGATTCCCTGCAGCACAGTCACAGTTGCTCTGTGCTTGCACTTGGGCCCTGGGCCTGGAAACCGTCTTTTGAAGAACGAGGAGGGTAAGTTTTCACCCACGTGGGATGACCACAACTCAGAGGCCGGGGAGGGCCCAGGGCAAGAGACTAAGATGGGACAACAGGAGGTCAGTGGACGAGTCAGCATAAGGGCCCGAACTCAGTGACTCAGGCGCCCAGGAAAGAGGCGAACCCAACTCTGATAAACGCACGCCGGCACCGTTCTGGATGGAGAGTCCTTCCCTCTCCTTGCCTGCCCCGTCCAGGGCCCCCGAGGACAAAAAGCCCCAAAGTCAGGCCGTGCTGACACCGAAGAGACAGAGCCAATGGTCAAAAGGTGTGTGACTGGCAGGAGGAGAGCCAGAGGGAGCATTTGCCGCTGGTGCGAGGTGCAGGGGACAGACCCTGAGCCTGAGCCCGGCCAGGTCCCACATGCTGCCCCGGCCCACAGATGGTGGCAGCTGGACGCTGGTGCATCTTCTTTTCCTTTTTGGGCCAGACCCAGCGATGCTCAGGGGTTACTCCTTGCTCAGGAGTTACTCTGGCCGGGGGGAGTGCTTGGGGCGCCATATGGGATGCCAGGGATCAAACCCAGATGGACTGTGTGCAAGGCAAACGCCCTCCCCGCTGTACTATCGCTCTGGCCTAACACTGGTGAGTCTTGTCGGGTCAGAGGGCAAGTCCGTCCAGCTGAGGGTCACACTTACCCAGGAGTCCCCGACAGGGTCAGGGAGTGTCCTGGTCACACCGTGAAGCTGAACCAACGTGTTCTCCGTATTCCACACTCTTCACTCAGGGCCTACCTGGTGTCCACTTTGCCACGGTCACCTGCCAGGGCTCACAGCCATGCCACTGCTCTCAAGTCTTGGCTTTTAGGAGGTCACCAACGGTGAGGGACACAGTAGCTCCTGGCCTGGGCCCCGTGTGGCCTACTGTGAGACCACAATACTCCTGGGGCTGAGTTTCTAAGATGTAGGGGGCGTTCTCCGAGCACCTGCTGATGTGTGCCAGGAAGTTGAGGGCAAAGTCCCTTGAGGGCTAAATTATAAACCAGGGAACAAGATTTGGGATGCAGATCTCTCTCTCTCTCTCTCTCTCTCTCTCTCTCTCTCTCTCTCTCTCACTTTTTGTGTGTCTGTCTTGGTCTCTCACTCTCTCTCTGTCTCTGCCTCTCTCTCTCTCTCTGAGATGGTTTAAACCCCCCCAAAATGGTTCTTTATAGTTCCTAAAGGATTACAATTGTTAGGGCCCACTTAGCTGGAGAACCACCATGACAGGCTTTGTGGCCTCTGAGTGACTTGGGCCTCTTCCAGGAGCAAGAAAAGCAGGAAAACCAGGTGCTTTGGTCAAAGCTTGCATCCCCGGGATGAGAGGAGGTCTCTGGAATGTGACTGTCAGGGAGTGGGCTGGATGCTGCGGGCCAAAACAACAACAAAGTCTGTGTGCTCTGTAGGTCATAGGAATTTGCTGAGTCATGCTGACTTGACAGAATGAAAGTCTAGGAACTTGCTGAACTTAGGGCCCGGGGTCCTTGTTGAAGCCCGCTGCAGCTGTGTGGACACTTGGACCCCCAGCTAGCCGGAACAATAAACCTGGCTCTGATTTGCATTGTCGGCTCTGTTCTCTGTCCTTGAGGGGTGGTCCACTCCGGACTCTAACACAAGGAGGGTGGTGGGGTGGGCAGGAAGGAGGTGCTAGATACCTAGAGATGGGCTAGCCCCCTTGGAATGCAGAGACACTCGAGGATAGTCCCCCGCCCCCCCCCCCCCCCCACACACAGTGCCAGTCTTCTCCGCAGTCCTCTCTCCTTCTCTGTTTTGTTTGTGCTTTTGTTTTTATGCTTTTTTGGTAAGATCTTTCTGCCTGACCACCCTCCCCTATTTAATGGGTATATTACCATTTAGGGTTGAAATTCACCTCTAAAGTAGCACCAAGGTTACATAGAAATTGCAGATTCTTTGAGAGAAAGGGCAGACCTCAATAATTAGGGTTCCCCGTGTCCTCAGAATTAAGTGCAATCCTTTTTATTCAAACTTATTACCACCAGCTTGGAAAAATCCAGTTTTTAGAAAATGCCTCAGAGCCATTGTTAGGAAACTTCCGGAAGCAAGCAGAGGTGAGCTGATAGGTGACAGAAGAGGCAAAAGCCATTTAAATGCAGAAAGAAAGGACTGGCTCCTTTCAGATTCTTTAAGTGTGTGTTTTTTGGGAGGCTGCAGTGGTTGGTGAGGGAAGAGACGCCATTAAAACCTTATGCCAAGAAGCAGCAAAATCCCTGCTTTTCATTTGTGAAAGGCCTGCTTTGTCCCTTCATGCTAATGAGACATCCTTAGGAGGAGGTCAGTGCATAATCAGAGATGGGGGCACTGCAAGCATGAAGTAACTCACCGCCAGAAAAGAAGGGAAATCCTCCTAGACCGGAAGTTGGAAGTGATGAGGAAATATCAGGGAACCAAGAGCCCCAGGTACTGTGGCTGCTCTAATCCAGGCACGTGGCCACGGAGAAGAAGGAGCATATCAGGCCCCTCAAACGGTTCATAGCCAACGTGGCCCTTCCCGTTCTGGATTTACCAAAAGAAACTTAAGCTGTAAATTTCCCAGCTGATGACAGAGACAGAGAGAAAGAAATATTCTTGGCTCTCTCAACCATAACAGAGTAAGTTAGAAAGCTAGAGAGAAAGAGCGTTTGTTGGTAAATTGAATGATTGTTGGGTGCCATGCCAGCTTAATTTTAGTCTCCAATGCAGAGTTTGGAAAGTATTTATGGTCTGTGGCTGCAAAATGTTTAACGTTACAATTTCTTGGACTCTGTGTTCTACATTGCAGGGTGGACAGCTGCCATTTGCCAGGGCGCTTTGCAAGCCAGAACTGCGATGCGCATTCTGTACTTGCTACCTATAATCTTCCCAACAACCTGGGAGGGGTAATGCCAGCACTCACGACAAGGAGAAACCAAGGAAACAGACAGTTAAGCTACAAGGCCAACGTTCCAGGGACAGATGGTGGGAAACTGGCATCAGAGACCACTGTAAGCCCCTGGGGTGGACTTCTCCATCCTTCCCTCCCATTGATGAACTGTAAATTGGCAAATTTGTGCATCAAGAAGAGGCTGGGTATGCTGGTGGTCCCAGTAGGCAAGAGTTTTCCTTAGCTAGTCTCTACTGGTGAGGTCTTTAAAGTATCTCGTTTAAATTGTATTTGCGTATTTCTTTAGGTCTCTCTTTGTGTGTTTACCTAATAACACACCAGATTATAAATAAAAAAAAAAGTAGTCCCCAGGGTGATGTTGAGAAAGAAGAATCTTGAAAATGAAATGGAACTGGGTTAGCTTTCCTCCAGACATTCCCCAGGCTTAACAAAATGTTTGTGTTTGAAAGGTGGAATGTTTTGCTTGATATCTGGCAGGAAGTAGCATATCTAGTCCTTGGCTGCTACTAGATTTTACAATTAAGGGAAACATGATTTTTTATCTACATGGAATGCAATGCAGTGCCAAACGCAAACTCTTCAGGGGACAAAATGGGGGGGGGGGGTGGGCACACCACCAAAGTGGATCAAAAACATGGGCAAGTGCACAGGTCTCCAAGAAATGGTCCCATGATGAATTCCTCTGAGCCCACAGTGCACTCCAAAACCCTTGAGGCACTGGGGCCCTGTTTGCAGTGACTGAGACCAACCAAGGCGGAGACTTGAGCCCCAGTGAGGTGCCAGGATGCTCCCCACAGAACAATACTGCCTTTGGCTCCAGAGGTGGCCCAGCTGAATACATCAACCGAAAGGGGAATTAATTATACTCAGATGCATATCGTGGCAGATGGCAAGCCCTCCTCCACCAACAACCTTTATCAAATATCTGCTTGAGGTTATTAGAGTCAAGAAAATGGCCTGACTTCTTCAGGAGTGAACGATTATCTCCTTCCAACAGTCCCATCCTGCAGGATTTTAATCAACGCACCTGTCCTGTATCCTTGCCTAGTTTAGTGAGAATAGCTTTGCTCGAGTCACTCGCCCTTCTGGAACATGATCCAAGTGGAATGATGCCAGGAACGCCTGACCAGGTCGGGGGAAAGGACAGGCAGGAGGGCCAGGGGGCTGGCCGGGCCCTGCAGAGACAGACAGATCTGGCAGAAACTCCTCTGGTTGGGACAGTAAACGCTGATCGCCAGCAGAAGGGATCCAAGTGACATCATCATCATCATCATCATCATCATCATCATCATCATCATCCCGTTGATCATTGAATTTCTCGAGTGGTCTCAGTACCGTCTCCATTCGTCCTAGCCCTGAGATTTTAGAAGCCTCTCCTTACTCGTCCTTCCCAATGATGCCTCATTGGAGGCTCTTTCAAGGTCAGGGGAATGAGACCCAACATTGTTACTGGTTTTGGCATATGAATATGCCATGGGGAGTTTGTGAAGCTCTCCCGTGTGGGCAGGAAACTCTCAGTGGCCTGCTGGTTCTCCCAGAGGGAGAAGTAGGGTATAAGATGTCATGTGGCTGCAAAGCGGTTCTGGGAGTTTGCTTTTAAGTCTCTGGATGTTGGCTTTTGATGGGATTACAGGGCACCGGGGGCAGTCCCTGGGTGTGACCACCTAGCTACTGGAAAATTGGAAACCTGGGCGGGCGGAAGAGGCCCAGTCCCGATCCGAGCAGGCTTGGAGGTCTCAGCCCTGGGTCCCACACACCTGGGTTCCTCTGCCGGTACCTTCCTGCGTGAGGCTCATCCGAACATGTGGAGAGGAGCCTTGAGCATGGGTGTAGCAAGGTTCTGGAGGAACTTTGGCCGCAGGAGCTCTGCTCAGGGTGGGGAGGGAAGCTGGAGCCTACCCCCTCCGAGGGGCCGTGGGGAAGACAGCCAGGCACGCGGGCCAGAGACTCCCAAGTGACAAATGTGAGAAATAAAAGAGCCAGGAAGAGTTCTTCAGAGATGCCACTGGGGTAGGAGGGGGATGCTCTGATCCCCGATTCTGGTTTATTCACATCGACTAGTTACTTGGTTGGCTTGAACGTGAACAACCTTGGGCCCCAGAAGAGAGGGACCCCAACACTGCCCACAAATCCTCTCGTAGGCTATCGGATCCTCTGAAATAAATAAAATGAGTCCCAGTGGTGAGGCTAAAGGCTGGAGAGGTTTTTGTGTTCAAGTCATTTTTCTGGAATAAGATGAGATGGAGCCTTTGTGCAATATATTTTTGATAGCCCAGGGCAGAAACTTTCTCTGTGGGCTTCTCCCGTCTTCTGAGTGATGAGAGGAAAACAAACTGGGTCACACGAAGACTAGCAAAGGTCACATGAAATGTAATTACGGTGGTAAAATCCATAAAGCTTTAGAACCCACAACCCCAAACTATGTATTAAAAAGAGTTATTTAAGGGATTTGAACCTTATTAGAGATAAAGCAGCTGATATAAGTCCTAATCTCTTACACACACACACACACACATGCACACACACTCACACACACATATTATTCATTTCCTGTGCGTCAGAGAGCCGTGGAAGTGAGGGAAGGATTTGGGCTTTAATGGATCTCTGTATTTTGCTCATAGCTCTTCTATTTGCCGTCTTAAAGAACTATGGCTTTGTGAAGTTTTATTATGTCCATAAGTTAGCCAATATTGGTTCCCTTTTTTTCTGTTCTTTCCTAGCAAGAAACTTTCTGCGGCAGCATTAGCTGGTGGCCGTCACAGGCCTGGTCCATGGGCTGTGAAAGGTGATGTGTCATCAGGGAGGGAAGAGGAAAACCTCAGTAAGAATTCAGCACCCGCCCTACCCACCCCTGTGACGGAAAAAGCCTGTCGCTGACCTCAGAACGCTTAGCACCAAGAAAGTGCCAGAGCATCTCAGAGCAGCCCTCGAATGATGTCACTCCTCTCAGTTGGGTACCAGGCGAGCTGAAGCTTATCCCAGCCACTTCAGACGGACCCACTGTGACGCCAGCAAACTGGACGCTTCCGGCTGGGGTGGCAGCAGCAGAGGCTGGTGGGCAAGGGTGGGGTGGCCAGTGGGGTCCAGATCATTTCAGTCTGCACTGGCGTTGCCCGGGAGTGTGGGTTGGGGCGTTGACAGTGGTGCGACAGGCACTAGGCAGGTCCCCTCGGCTCCCCCAGGACTCAGGGCTTGGATCAAGCAGTCGGAGTTTTGAGTGGGGAGCACAGATAACGGACCCCAGGCCCGCTGCCCAGGGCTGGAGCTCTACAGGGCGCCCTGCTGACTCTCCTCTGCACGCAGCACCCCCCACCCCCACCGGGGGGGGGGGCAGCTCTCGGGGCAGCCGGGAAAGGTCAGCCGCAGGAGTCCTCTCCCTGGCAGGGGGGCGTCCTGCGGGGCGCAAGGCCACGCGCCAGCAACTGCGTCACGCCCCGCGCCGTAATAAGAGGCTGCGGCTGTTGCCATGGCGATTTTCATTTTCATCAAACCGTCTCCACACAAAGACAGGCGGTGCAGCTGTTTCCACGAGGTATCATAAAGCAAGCCCAGATGTAAGGATGCGGCTGCCGACTGGCAGAATGAAGGGCCCCGGCTGGAAATCCACACAGAAGCCAGAACGCGGCTATGCGGGCCCTGGGCGTGGGCGCACCGAGAGCCAGAGAGGCCCTCTGGAGTGGGCAGGGCAGGCCCGGTGGGAGGCTGCGTCCACCCCGCCCTCTCAGCAGAGATGCTCAGCTGTGGGTCACTGCTTTCCCCGCGGTCCACAAAACTTCCCCCAATGGTGGCCTTTGGAAAAGACTCCCTCATCCCTCAGCTACCTTGGAACGTTCCAGAAGTGAGTTCTATGGTCCCCTAATTGCGCGAGCAAGGCAGCACATGTTTAAGGGTTGCTCCTTCTCACATCCCTCCCCGCGACCTTCCAGCCCCCGGGGAAATTTAGCCCTTGCTCTGGGGCCTTCACTGGTAAAATCTGGTTTTTCTCGGTGGAGTCCGGAAAAACCAGGAAGAACCAGAGGGGCTTGTCGGGTTGCCCCTGCTAGCGCCATGGGTTTATCCTTCTCAGGGAGCATGGCCCCTTGCTCTTGCTACTCTTGTTTGCTTCTCAGCAGCACTTTCGTGGACGTGGCAGCTGGATGTTGAAAATGACGTGAGCACAGCTCGCCACCCCGAAGGGCTGTGTCCTCAAGCCTCGAGTAGAAACGAAACTCAAGCTCACTCTGGCCACTGACCAAGGAGAGTCGTTTTTGGCGTCACAGGGGTGCAAGCACCCTTGGCAGCTAAATAGTAACCATTCTCCCGCCACTGTGTCACAGGCAAAGGCTTCGGGAAGACGTGATCCCTTCTCTCCCCTTCTCTTCCACCCCAGACAGGCATCTGCCTCTTACCCAGCCATGCGTCTCAGTTTCTCTCTATTTTACCCACCCATCAGTTAGGAGCTCGCTTGCCTTTACCAAGGGCGCTGGACTCGAAAAGGTTCTAAGTCACCAAACACCCAGGACCTTCATCACAGGAGCCTTGCCTGGAAAGCATAAGTGGTTCTTTTATTCCTGGAGGAGCCGTATGTTTGCAGAGAGAGGGCTGAGCGTCACCCCTGGCGCATCTGCAGTCTGTGCCAGGGTGAGTTCCTCCTCAGTAGGAGGCTGAGACGCCACCCGTGCAAGAGGCACTGGACACCCTGAGACCTGGTCTCAGCCTGACCCTGCCTTGCCACTGACCCTCTGTCTGATTCAAAATGTCAGAGGGTAAATAGCAAAATATCCCTTCTTGGTTCCGCTGCAAGGCACACGGTACACAAGCTAATTACGGACAAACAGTGCTAGGACAAGAGAGGAATCCAAATTTCAGTTATCAGTGCTGTTAACTGTCAAAACGCCACGCGCTAGGAAATGTATAATTAAACAGAGACCAAGCAAGAACAGGGGCGCAACACAGAGAGAGCTTTGGGGAATCTCAAGACTGTAAGAAATCAGTGCATCAAAACATTTCCCATTGGCACTTCTCAAAGTTAGAAATGGATGATTTCATTTTTTTTTAAAACCCAGAAAGCAAAGGAAATATGGAGAGTGAAATCACTCGCCCCAGGTGATGAATGCCAGTAACTAACCCACTCGTTTCTCTGGCCTCTTTCCTCTCAGTCCCACGCTACTTCCAGAGGTTTTGCAACAAAGACGGAGAAGTTTCCTCCAGACTGCCTAGAATTCTAGAAGCAGTTGCAAAATAAATCGCAGTGAAGATCATTAATGTATTAGGTTTAAAATATTAACACGAGTGAGTTCACCCTGACAGCTAATGACGTTGCTATTCCCGGATAATAACGGTGTACAGAGATGGGTGTCATTTTTATTTCCCAGAGGATTTGAGATCACCCTTCCAAAACTTCACTCACGGGGTAAGCCGTGGAACTGGGTCAGCATGTAAAACGCCCACTCTGGCTTAGCAACCATGGGTATGGGGAAAACCGGGAAATTATTTTTAAGTGTTCTGAAGCAATTAAGATATATTTTTAAAATAGTGCTATGGACTATTCAGTACCACAGGGATGAAATATTTTCTTCATAAATGCTTTCAACAATGACTTCAAATCTTGTTTATTTTTCCTGTGCCCAAGGCCAACAGGAGAGACCCCTTGGTCTGCCTTCTCCTCTCTTTTTTTAAAAAAAAATTTTAAAATTTTATTGAATCACAGTGAGATAATTACAAGCTTTCATGTTTGGGTTACAATCTCACAATGATCAAACACCCATCCCTCCACCAGTGCACATTCCCCACCACCAATATCCCGGGTATACCCCCCCTTCCCCACCTTCCCCCTGCCTCCATGGCAGACAATATTCCCCACACTCTCTCTCTACTTTTTGGCATTAGGGCTTGCAACACAGACACTGAGAGGTCATCATGTTTGGTCCATTATCTACTTTCGGCATGCGTCTCCCATGCCAACTGGTTCCTCCAGCCATCATTTTCTCAGTGACCCCTTCTCTGTTCCATCTGCCTCTGGTCTGCCTTCTTACCCCTGACCAAACTCCTGCTGAAGATCTGAAAACAAGGATGGAGGAAGCTTGTGTGATTTAGCTTAACCAGGTATAAGTGGAGATGCAGGGTCAAACAGATGCCTCAGGTGATAGCTTTAGCCCATTTTTCATTCCCTTAGACTCCGGAAGCCAGGGACAGAGAGTCTCAACAACTCACTAGGGAGTGATTTTTCAAAATGTTTTTGATGATTCTAAGGTTTGGATATTTTGCTGTTCCTCTCCTTTACACCAATGAAACAAGAGATCCAAACTTCAACAGCTAAACTTAAAAAGATGCCTGTTAAGGCATCAGGCTGTGTGTGTGTGTGTGTGTGTGTGTGTGTGTGTGTGTGTGTGTGTGTGTAGAGGGTGGGAGTGGAGGGGTGGGAGGACATAGGGAGGGAACCTGGAAACCCTGGATATTTTACTGGCCATGGGATTGGTACTGGAATACAGTATGTCTAAAACTCAACTATAAATAACTTTGTAAGTCATGGTGCCTAATAAAATAAAAGAGATGCTTTGGATGAAATCTGTGTGATCACTTCTGTTCTACCGGGATTCATGCTTGTTCACTCCAGTACATTTTCAGAGTAACTATTAAGTGTCTGGGCTGAAGCGATAGCACAGCGGGTAGCACATTTGCCTTGCACATAGTCGACCTGGGTTCGATTCCTCCATCCCTCTCAGAGAGCCTGGCAAGCTACCGAGAGTATCCCGCCCACACAGCAGAGCCTGGCAAGCTATCTGTGGCGTATTCGATATGCCAAAAACAGTAACAACAAGTCTCACAATGGAGACGTTACTGGTGCTTGCTCGAGCAATCAATGAACAATGGGATGACAGTGCTAGAGTGCTACTAAGTGTCTGGCCCTCTAGAATCCACTGGGGAGACTCAGGTGGAAAGAGACAAAGATCTAGATCAACCTGAAGCTTTTGGTTAGTGGAGACATCTATGACCCTCCCCTGACGAAGATTTAAAATAATTCAGAACTTGAATGATAAAGTGACACCAGCGCCAATATCTTAGCAGAAATGTCTCCTATTTCTATGAACTAAGCCCTATAGTGAGCTGTGTTTTTTTTATACTGGGCAGCAAAAATTGACCTTTAAATAACTTGGTGAAATGCCTTTCAGCAAGTGAGAGGGGGAACTGAGGTTTCAATGCACAAGAACTTTCTTTCCAAGTCCCACTCGTCACAGGATCATCCCACCTCCAGAGATCCCTTTAAAAAAGGTATTGCCGAGGTAGTTTCCCAACCCAGTGCTAAGCAGCCCTCCAAATTCACATATTTCACAGCCTCCCCTCCCACCCTCCTGCTAATTTCTCGAACAGTAGATTTCAATGTTAACCATAGTTTTCAAATTACCTTTACAATAAAGAATCTATTGGAAGGTAATTTGAGCAATTAAGAATTCAAAAGCCTGGGTTACACTTGCATCTCTCTCACTAAGTGATTCCATTCATCTAGAAATGGGTTGAGCAGCATCTTGTTGGGGGTCAGAGGTAGATAACTCAGAAGATAAAATACCCCCCCCACCACCCTTTGCTGGAGGAGTATTCAATTTCCAAGAAGAGTCAGGCATGGAATAATCTTTTAAAACATGAGTCTCATAGAGCCGGATAGGTATAGCCAATCTGTTTCAGAGGTTCAAAGATGGGAGATAAAATTGGCCGATGTACTCTGCATGTTGATAAGATTCGATGCTTTTCCCAGGGATCAAATGTTTGTGCTGGTGAAACAAGGACATGTGGACTGGAGGATGTGGACAGGAGATGATGAGCTACAGGACAAGGAGTGCCCCAAAGTCCAGTTTATATAGAGGGCCGGGGAGTGAGGGATGGGGAGAGAGTCAGGGCCAGTACCCAGCATACACACACACACACACACACACACACCCCACCCAGGTACTACCACAGATCTTAGCCTGTAAAAGGGGGGAAGGTATAAAAAAAACTGCCAAAAGTGGTTGATCATGAAGTTAGTCCAGCTTTTAACTTAGGGCTGCACGAGGATCACCCTGTCTGATAAATGTGAATGGCAAAGAGCCATTTTCACTAAAAGAAGTGCTCAGGAACAGAGGTTGCTTGCTGGAAAGCTTGAAGCCAGGTTCCTTCTAATTTCCATGCACAGAGAGGGCCACACACCCTGCGGACATGCTGGCTCAGGGGCATGGATCCGAGTCCAGCAAGCCGACCAGTCTAGGGGTCTCCTGCCCGGAGTCCCGGGAAGCGCATTGGAAAGGCTGGTGGTTGGACCTTCTGGGAATCACCCAGAAAGAAGAGCTAGTTGGCCAGAATTCCTGATGTGCCTCAGAGGGAACGTGTCCTTCTCTTTGCCCAGGGGTCTTGCTCCTCTGTATCTTCCCCCTTGCTGAGCCCAAGACCCTCACACTCTTCTCTGCTCCCTCCCCCTCCCAGAGTCTTACACCCTCACTGCTTCCCTCTTCACCCCACATCCACAGCCCCGCTCTCACTGAGAGCTCACGCTCCTGCCAACAGTCCCTGAGCGAGACCTTTCAAATAATCCCCATGTGGAGTTCCAACCATGCGAGTCAACTCTGAGAGGCCTTAATGTCTTGTTTTGTTTATGCTGGGCCACACCCAGCAGTGCTCAGGGATCACTCCCGGCGGGACTGCAGGGACCACATATGGTGCTGGATGCCAAACCTGACTCGGCCTTGTGCAAGGTGGGTGCCCTACTGCCGGTCATTGTCGCTCTGGTCCCTGAGAGGCCTCCTTGCTCCTGTCTCCAAAGCATGTGATCTTAGCTTCAAGAAGGACCATCTCCAGTGTCCACCCGGGCATCTGCCTTCCCTGCCCACCATGTCTCATCCTCACATGCCCCTGACCCCCACTCAAGGCCCAATCCACCCTGGGGTTCCTCTGATCTAGAACATATGTCCTCTTTGCCATTGCTTTGAAATTTGCAGTCAGTGCCTTTTTTTTTTTTCATCAAAAAACAAGAAGTAAACAACTTACCACTCTTACAAGTTTTCTTCCTTCTTAACACCGGCACATAAAAGCCAACTTTCCTGGGGGCTGGAGCCAATAGTACAGCAGGCAGGTGTGCTTGCCTTACACGTAACCCACCAGGATTTGATCCCCAGAACCCCATGAGGTCCTCTGAGCACTGCCAGGAGTGATCCCTGATTAGTGCAGAGTCAGAAGTAAGCCCTGAGCACCACCAGGGTGGCCCCTGAACAAAGTAAAAATTAACTTCGCTATTGCATTATTGAATTTTCCAAGGCATCCATAAGCCCAGGAAGAGAGGGGGTGCGCTAAATCCTTTGGCTGTGACAGATTCCTGGCTTGTTCATGGTGGGGCCAAGAGAGCAGAGCTGGCGCTGTGCTCCCAGCCCCCTGATGTGTGTGCTCCTCCCCCCACTAGGCCTCTGGCTCGGGCCCAAGAACAGTGGGTCAATACCTCTCGGGAGCCCAATGGTGCTGGCTCGCTCCAGTCTGGCCCTGAAGACCTCTCGCCCCGGAAGGAAGACAGCTGTCTTCGAGTGAGCAGCTCCAAACATTTACTAGTGCCAATAAAAGAACTTAGCTCATTTGAACAATTCTTTTACCCTCTAGACATTCTTCATATTTCTGTACAACACCTCAACTATTTAATCATGGTTATCATGCTTCTATTAATTCATATTTTATCCTTTATGTGTTCATCATTTCTTTTAAAAGGCCACGGAGAAGGGTATTTCAGCACGTAGTCTAAAAGGAGAGCTTGGCCTGCCTCTCCCGGCGGGATGTGCTATCTGATGCTTAGCTCTGTAATTCTGTATCCGTTACTTAATCCAGCCACACACGTGACTTTCTTCAGAGAAGCCCCTTTCACAGGACCAGACAACTGTCTCTTGGGCTCATTTACAAGGCAATGGTACCCAAACCTGGCATTTGAAATGGGGTTTCCAAGACTCGTGGCAAAGAATGCCTGTGACCACATGTGAGCTGGAAGTTGTAAAGAGTATCTTTGTCATATTCTTTGTGCAGGAATTTATGTGCTGCTCTTTGAAGTCCTTGAGCCCGTTCCAACTCCTTCAGAACAGACTGCTGACTTGGTCGCTGCCAAGACGGGGAGACAGTCACAAACCCGGCCAGCACTTCTCAGGCCCTACCAGCTTGTTTGTCTCCTGGGGCAGGAAGCATATGCAACGCTCATTCATCAACCACATAAATACTGACTTCCCGCAGTGAGAGTCAACTCTGAGTGGTCTTCTTACCTATAAGACATGAAAGGACTCACATCTGTTGGTGGATAGTATAGAAGATCTATTCGAAGAGAGCCTGAGCCTTTCTGGAGTCAAGACAATAGGAACTCTGCCACCTCACAGTGGTGAACAATGAGAGAACATTCATATATATATATATATATAATGAAGATATATGATTTATGTTTCTATATAAATATATTTACATATATATTTATATCAAATACATATAAACATAAATCACATATAAATATGTATTTATATTGCACTGTAGCACTGTCATCTCGTTGTTCATTGATTTGCTTGAGCTGGCACCAGTAACGTCTACATTGTGAGACTTATTACTGTTTTTGGCATATCAAATATGCCACGGGTACCTTGTCAGGCTCTGCCATGCGGGTGGGATACTCTCGGTAGCTTCTTGGACTCTATGAGAGGGATGCAGAAATCGAACCCGGGTCGGCCGCGTGCAAGGCAAACACCCTACCTGCTGTGCTATCGCTCCAGCCCATGAAATAACATTTGCAGATGATTAGGGTGTTTATTTAAGGTGTAGAACAATCTAAACCTACGCCAGTCCTATTTCAATTTACTGTCAGGAAACCATAAACAAAATTTAGAGTTAATTAAGGACCCAATTTATATCAGATACCATTTTTTTGTTTCTTTTAAGAGGTGTCTAATCATCTTTTATTTATCCTTTGCCAAAACAAATTTTTCTCAGGCTGTTTGAGAAATTTTTCCGTTAGATTTTTATGGAAGGAGTGAAATTTAATTTGAAACCAGCAGGACTTTGCTGAGTGCCTGGTAAGTGTCCACCGAGTTTCAGGGTCTAGAAATACCACGTAAATGAGACGAGAATCCAGGCTTGCTCATAAGAAGCTCGAAACTCGGATATGGACAACAAGGTGGGGACTCGCCCCCCAAACCTGGGGAGAGCCGTGGCCCAAGCAGGACAAGCGTTAGGGAGAGACGCCACCCCTGACTCGAGAAGCAAGGGGAAGGGGCCCGATGCCAGAGAGGCTGGCCACCCGACCCCGGAAACAGGACTCACCCGGCCAGGGTGGGGAGTCTGTGTGAGGGCAGGGGGCGGAGGACTGGTAACAACACAAACGACTTGCTTCCGAGAATCTGGGAACCCGGTGGCTATGGAGGAAACTGCCACGTAATAAAGACTTTAATCCATGTAGCCCGGACTAACCTAGCAGGGCGTAAGAAATCGGCTTCCTGAGTGTGCCGCCATCCCACTTTGGGGTGAGACCATGGGATAGTTGCAGAACTAGGAGTAAGGAATCCCAGAGCCTGGGTGGCATGTCCAGTTCCCAGGAATCACTCACAGATGCCACCACTTTTCCAACAGGGGCCCCTGGGTAGAAACCAGAGCCTGTGCCCAGGAGGTTCTGCTGCCAAGGAAGCCTCTAACCCTCTTCTGGTGTACCGGAATCCCCACCACACGGAAGGGGGGGCCTTGTTCCTGCCCGAGGCACTGCAGCAGCCCTCACGGGGTGTGAACGTGCTAAAGGAGCGCTGAGCCAACGGCCTCAGATGGCTCCTCCCTACAGTCCGCGTGCCGGCAACGGGTGCAAGGAGAGTGTGTGCAGAAGAGCACCTGTGCTGTCAGCTGCAGTTACACGACCATGCGGCTCTCCTGGCATTTCAGTGCTGCTTTCTGATGCCCCGTGAAGCTTCCATCGCTTAGGACCGACATGAAATAAAAGGTGCCACCAAGGCCACACCTATAATATCAAGACACGGGTGAGGGGAGCAGACGCGGCAGGAAGGGTTCTCTTGCTGATGCAGTGACAGCAGTGTAGCACTGTCGCACTGTCATCCCATTGCTCATTGATTTGTTTGAGCGGGCACCAGTAACGTCTCCATTGTGAGACTTGTTGTTACTGTTTTTGGCATATTGAATACTCCACAGCACGGGGAGCTTGCCAGGCTCTGCTGTGCGGGTGAGATACTCTCGGTAGCTTGCCGGCCTCTCCAAGAGGGATGGAGGAATTGAACCCGGGTCGGCTGCATGCAAGGCAAATGCCCTATCTGCTGTGCTATAGTTCCAGTCTAGTGACAATTGTGACTTTCTGCTTATTGGCACTTTTTTTTTTAAAGAGAAACTGAAAAATGTCATTTAAAAAATGTTGGAAATTAATAGGAAAGACTCCAGCATTATGTGGCCTAAGTAAAAGGCTGCAGATGGGGTCTGGTGTATGACCCACATATTTGTGGCCCCAGCGTTAGGTGACCCAATGAACAGACAGCGTCTCCAGGACCTCTATGTGGGAAATGCACATAAGTCATTTTGGAGGAGGTTTCCTCTTGGTGGATGCACCTCCGACCTCCCTCGCCACACAATTTCAGTCCTTTCCTTCTATCCCCTCTAAGTACAGTAGTGAAAGGAAGGGATCGTTTTTGAGCACGTGGACAGTGGGAAAGGGAACAGAAACCAGAGCATCACTGAATATAATCAAGGTTGACCATCAAGAGACTGCGCTGAGTGGGAGACTGGAGAGAAAGGGGGAAACAAGGAGCAGCTCAGCGCCCTCATTCACCCTCCTCCCAAGAGGGGTGGGAAAGAGAGCCGCCAGGAAGTACAGATCCTACAGAGAGGAGGAGGCGGGGGCAAGGCAGAGGGTGCCTCTTCCTAGAACGGGATCCTACCCACAAGACCCCAGGCTTGGTTGGGAGAAGCTTTACAGACTCCAGTGACTTTGGTCACAGGAGCGAGGCACGGAAGGAAGGCTGTCCGAAAGAGCTGGTCACTGTGGTGCAGGACACAGGAAACAAGGCACCTTCAGCTCAGAGACGGAATCACATCCAGGACAAAACAGACCAGCTGGGAGGTCAGAAGGCATCAGATCCATTTTCCCTCTAGGTTTTTCTATTTGAGCTCTGAGAGTGGTTTCTGCTAGCTCCGGAACCCTGGGAGAGACCCAGGGAGAGACTTCAGTCACCCAAATCCATGTTTCAGAACTCTACTTGATTTCCATGACTGTTGGGCATCTCAAGGTGCCAGCAGGATCACAGGTGAGCAAACTGTGTCCTAAGAAAGTCATTCATGGTTGTGCGAGTGACCACAGAGACAGCATACCCTACCCCACCGCCCAAACAGTGCTTGATGCCCATTGCAATAACTTTCAAACACATCACCGAATTCCACCTGAAGAAATAGAAATCCTCAGAAGTCAGAAGCAAAGAACACAATATTCAAAATAAGAATACTGAGCTCTGCTCAAGTTTAAGCTGTTGAGTCCCTGAGCTCCCTTTAACTGACCTAAAGGGCAATAGCAGCAAATGTCCTCTGGTTCACTCTGTTTCCCACAAACAATATTATGCCCCAAATAAAATGAGTAACCACTATGGGGAAAGACAAAAAGTAAAAAGAAATAATAAAAGGACTAGCAGCAAACATAAGACATAGAGCACACACCCTAATCCCTCCAGAACAAGTTACATTTAATTCACTGTCATCCCATTGCTCATCGATTTGTTTGAGCGGGCATCAGTAACGTCTCATTGAGAGACTTATTGTTACTGTTTTTGGCATATCCAATACACACAGGTAGCTTGCCAGGCTCTGCTGCGCGGGCTCGATACTCTCCGTAGCTTGCAGGGCTCTCCGAGAGGGGCGGAGGAATCGAACTCGGGTCAGCCGCGTGAAAGGCGAAAGCCCAACCGCTGTAGTTTTAACCATTTTTATTAAGGTACCAGGATTTGTAATAAGGTTAATCTCACTTCTCATGCATACATCATTTCAATCCCATCACCAGAGAGCCAGCTTCCCTCCACCAGTGTCAAATGAGGAATAAAATGAATCCACTTAGCCAATTTGAAAAAGAAGCAGAGAAAAATCTAAAATGTAAACCATTTAACAAAAATTTACAACCCTTTTGTCCCAGCTCAAAAAATAATTAGAGAAGAGGCTTAGAAGAAATCACCTAGAACACAGGAAAATAATGAGGAAAAATACAAAGGAAATGTTATAAAGGAGGTAGAATACACTGAAATGATAC
Organism: Sorex araneus; assembly: GCF_027595985.1. NCBI lineage: Eukaryota > Metazoa > Chordata > Mammalia > Eulipotyphla > Soricidae > Sorex > Sorex araneus. The sequence goes on from NC_073303.1 coordinate 268,108,387, forward strand.
AGCAGCTCTCTCATATCATTATAAAAAGAGAGATGTAGACAAGACTCATTTGGGTATAATTCAAAATCATATCAATCTTTCAGAGGAATAAAGTAAAAGTAATAAAAATTTAGATTTGTAAAAAAAAATCAAACATCAGCCGGAGAGAATTGACAGATTATTTTTAAAAGTGAACAACTCCAGAGCACATTTTTATTCAATAGTAACAAAGCTCAAACACCACTTTCTGTTTACAAAGTTCTTTCAGAGGATATTAGTCACTTCTGTACTCTAGGTCATATAAATTAAATATCTTCCAAAAGTGAAGGAAGTATAAAGAAAAAAATTCAAGCCCCCAACTTATAATTTATTGCTAAATTACTACTGAGATAATTTACCAGTCACTGTCATCACTGTCACTGTCATCCTGTTGCTCATCAATTTGTTCGAGCGGGCACCAGTAACGTCTCTCACTGGGAGACTTATTGTTACTGTTTTTGGCATATCCAATATGCCCGGGTAGCTTGCCAGGCTCTGCCGCGCAGGTTCGATACTCTCGGTAGCTTGCCGGGCTCTCTGAGAGGGGCGGAGGAATCGAACTCGGGTCAGCCGCGTGAAAGGCGAACGCCCAACCGCTGTGCTATCGCTCCAGCTCTACGTTTAGCAAAGGATTCACTAAGGGAAGGGGGCAACATGACGCCCGCCATAGCCATGCCACCGCTGGACTCCGCCCCCCGCTGTTTCACTTAGGGCGCCCCAGGATGGGGTGGGTGAGAGCCCTCCCTGCCCCCAGGGACTGAGCCCTGGGAGCCGAAAACCTCCAGAACCCAACCACCTCCACTCTCAAGGCTGCTCCCCACATGCTTGGGCTGAGCCTCATGACATACGAGTGAGCGTATTCCTGGACCGAAACACATCATGAAACACTCCCTACCCATTCTCCATCAGTACCACACCGCATTTGATGGGGCTCAGAGAGTAGCTACAAATCATAGGGGGAAATATATGTATGCATATATACATATTTTCAGATGTATACACACACACACACACAAAAGCTCACATCACTCAATCTTTAACAACATGTTAGTGATATCCTAGAGAATGTCTTAATGGCCCCTACCCAAATAGAACAAAATCACACTGTTTCCTCTATGGATACTTTTTTTGTAGCATTTTCATTGGTTTTTCATGGCAGACAATACAAATTATATTATTTTGGTTGTGCTTTGGGACAGGGATGGGGCTTGGGATGGAAACATCCCAAATTTGGTGGTGGGAAGTTGTCATGGTGGTGGGATTGGTGTTTGAATATTAAATGTAATCAGATACTGTGAAATAACTTATAAAATAAAAAAAATTTAAAAATAGATTCACTAAAGAAAAGTTTCATAAAGAAGAAAACTGAAAAAAAAAAGAAGAAAGCTGAAAAAAAAAGAAGAAAACTGAACACAGGAATGAACAGGTCTATGAAGCAATGATGGCACTGTAGCACTGTAGCACTGTCGTCCCATTGTTCGTCGATTTGCTCACGCGGGCACCAGTAACGTCTCCACTGTGAGACTTGTTGTTACTGTTTTTGGCACATCAAATAAGAAAATCCTATGATGTAGATAAATTCCATTTCATATGAAATTGCGAAAATGATAAAGCTAAGGCAGGACAGAGCAGAAAGCTGACGACAGCATGGTTGACAGTGGATGGGAAGACTCCAAGCTGTGAATTTACCAGTGGGACTTAAGATGAGTGAAGAGACATTTATTTTAGATCGCGTTAAGTAGGTTTACCATGTGGATTCTGCATTAAAATGTAAGGATAAGGACTCAAACAACAAAAGGAACTAGAATGAACTGCCTCACAGTAGTAGGACAACAGGAACAGAAAGGGACAGAGAGAGCTCGATAATCAAAATGAATGCATAAAGGAGAACACAACCAGAAAAAAAGCATTTGCACTAGGAGCCCAAGCTATATGGCCAGTGTGTGTGTGTGCGTATGTGTGTGTGTGTGTGTGTGTGTGTGTGTGTGAGAGAGAGAGAGAGAGAGAGAAAGAGAGAGAGACTGAGAGAGAGCGAGACTGAGAGAGAGCGAGACTGAGAGAGAAAGAAAAGATATGTCTATCACATTGCACTATTTGTATGATACACGATATAAATATACCTATATTATAATGTTATATAAAGCATATTATTATATAAGTATATGATCAGCAGAGCCTGGCAAGCTACCTATGGCATATTCAATAAACCAAAGACAGTAACAAGTCTCACAATGGAGACGTTACTGGTGCCCGCTCAAGCAAATCAATGAACAACAGGACGACAGTGCTACAGTGCTACAAGCATATGAGAATACATGTAACACACCATGAATAGCTATCGCTAATATAAACATGTATTACATATATAATCTATTATGCACTACATATCTAAGATACAGATACACAATTCTCATATGAAACATGAAGTGATATTCTGGTGACATTCCTGAAATGGTAGAAAAATCAGCCACAACTTAAAGGATCAACAGAAAGTGCACAAATTGTTATAAATGTATATGCAATGGGGTACTAGACTATAGTTAATATGAATGTTTTCTGTCTACAGAGACAAATTTGGATAAATTGTCCACAAGGTACTGGCAATTGGATAAAAGCAAATCTGTAGAAGAACGACCAGGCAGACACGGGACCAGCTACTGAAAGGTCTTAATTGATTAACAGCTTTCCTTCCCCCAGTATCATTCTCTACGGAAGAAGTGGGAGCTTAGATGTTCACTCTTGCTGTCCCTTGCCGTCGGAAGGCAAAACTGAACAAGGAAGCGGTTATGGCTTCAGTCTGCTGGCTTCCCTTCCCTGGCATGTGAATTCCTGAGTTTGTGGAGTGAATTTGTCACCAGCAGATGAAAAGTTCTTCGCTGAGAGAAGAACAGATTGACAGACAAGATGACGGTCACCAGCTGAGCCACTGGCTCACCCTGCCCTCAACTTAATGTATGGGACAAGTGCTCTCAGTTGGTTAGTAGGAGAGCTTGTTCTGTTCTGGGTAGCTGAACGTCATCTAACTGTGAGAAATACAGCCAGTAGAGGCCATGTACGTAAATTTCTCGAGGCCTAAAAATTGTGTTCTTTATTGTTTAGCTCTGTACGGAGATAGGACAGGTAATAAGTGGTCAATATCACACAGCTCCACAAATAGTGCAGGAAGCCTGGGTTCGATCCATGGAACCCTGAGAATGGGATTGGCTGTAGCTTTCGAACACCACCAGGGGTGCCTTCGACCCCCGAAATAGGTCAAGAAGGCTAGACACGTACTGTAGGATACTGAGCATCTCCAGGAGGAAGTTGTTTCTGAAGGAAGCAGAGTGAGCAAGGGGGTGATAACGGGGGAGCAATCTCCTTCCTTTGAAGCCTTTGGAAGTAATAGTGAGCTTTAAAAAATCCCCAGGGGCTGGAGTGATAGCACAGCAGGTAGGGCATTTGCCTTGCACGTGGCCAACCCAGGTTCGATTCCCAGCATCCCATATGGTCCCCCCGAGCACCACCAGGAGTAATTCCTGGGTGCAAACCCAGGAGTAACCCCTGTGCATTGCCAGGTGTGACCCTCCTCCCCAAAAAAAGCAAAAAAAAAAAATTCCCAGTGGCAAGTGTATGTTATTTCTTTTTGTATACATGCATATAGAATTATTTAGCTTTCCTTTATTTAGGACAGACTGAAGAAATTTGAAATTCGGTAAGGTCTCCGGGTCACTATGGCGGGTAAGGGTCATGTGCCTTGTGAGGAGGGGGTTGGGATGTTTTAAGCTCATCTCTTCCCCACCCATTTGCTGCAGGGGGGAGACGTGTGTTCTCTGTCAGAGCTCTCTGCGTCTGTACCCTCAGGACTGCCAGCAAATCACGTGAAAGAACTGACATCCGGGAAACTTTCCCGTGGTAAAAGGGCAAATAAATAAAAATTGTGGAGCAAGGGTTACAGAAACTTCACATGAGTGCGTCAAAAGCCAGCCAGCAAGTCAGGTGACTGGCCCTGGGAGTTGATGAGGGCAAAGATACGGATGACGACAAGCTTGAAGAAACCCCAGCTCCTGGCTGAGTGGCCGGAGGAGGGGGGGGCAGCTTCGAATCAATGTTTTTCCAATTACATCTTAAATCTGTTTACACAATCTAGTATTTGGCTGGCTAGCTAGAAATGTTGTGGTTATTCATTTTAACAAAACTTTATCTATTCAAGACATCTATTCTCATGGAATGAAAAAGAGAAAAAAAGAAATCATGAAGAGGGTAAAGGGTCAAAGAGAAAAGAGAAAAAAATTCCCAGCTCCTAAACACCCCAGAGGGAAGCCCTTGTCAATATTTATTATGACTCCAGAACAGGCAAGCATAGATTAATAAATAAATATCCTGTATTATCTCTCAGGCCATTGTACCATCTCTTTTAAGGACAGATATAAGATAGTAGCATACGCATCATTCAACACACTGCTTTGTGACGGGGTTTGTATACTTTGACTCAGAGTCAAGACTCAAGCCTTGCCTTCACTGGGTATTTTTCCAAATCAGCTCACAGAGAATTATCTCACTCTTTTGAATAGTTTCAATGTTGCACAAAGTTACTACATTTATTAAACCAGTTCCACAGAGATGGACATTCAAGTTGCTTTCATATGTTGCAGAGAATGTTGCAATGTGGCCGTGAATATCTTGATAAAATCCATCTTTCTCCCTACAGATATGAGAAGTCACTCTTGTCATACTCAACATTCCCATGTGTTTAGATATTTTTCCCTGACTTGTTTTCAAAAACCTGCCATGCTTTCCCTTCGCACGCACTACATTTTGATGGCTGGAGCTTCATAATAATACAATTTTGGAATCCGGCAGAATCTTTTAGACTCTCCTCTCCCCAAATTACTTAGGTATTTTAATTTTTTCTTGTCATTCTTAAACTATTTTTTTCTCAGATAAACATCAGTATCATTTTGCTATGTTTAAAATATCCAATCCGGAAAAAAATAAAAATAAAATATCCAATCTGGGAAGCAGCAAGATAATACAGGAGGGAAGGCACTTACGAATTGAGTTTGATCCCCAATACGGTTTCCCGAACCCTCTCAGGAGTGATCCCTGAGCACAGAACCAGGAGGAAGCCTGAGCACAGCTTACTGTGTCCCCTGCCCCCCTCACCCTGCTAAATAAAATTATTCAATGCCCCACCCCCAATAAAAATAAAATATTCATTTTGTTTCTCTGAGCAACCTAGCGACCTGAGGAGGGATCGCACATCCTTCCTCAGGTGAACTAAGCTCCCTAGTAAATGGAATCTGGAAGTTTCTAGACTAGATGGTGACAGAGGCAAGGGAAAGAATAGTATATTATGGTGGATTAAGTGCAAGGCCTCATGGACTCGGACAACCTTTCCTTATTGGGGCTCCACGGTGATTTTATCCCTCCTATTAGAGAAACTAACTCAACTGCTGGGCTGAGAGGTACTTAGATTGAAAGTTGCCCCCGTAAAGACCAGGACCCCTCAATTGCCCTACAGTGAGGCCCTCTCGCTGACAAGTCTAGCACTTGTCCCTGGGTCACATGCGGCACCTGCTGAATGTTTTCTCCTTACACTCACCTGTGCGGACTCAGCCAGGTCTCTGGGAAGGACCAACGGGGAATAAGGAGCAGGGTAGAGCTAGGGCCGTGCTGGGTGTGGAACCCCTGCCTTGACATTCTAGGCACTGGGGTTATCCTGTCATCACCTCCCAAGAGGCACTTGAAAAAAGTTCTGTGGGAGCCCATGAACAATATCCTGAGGCAAGATTATTACATTCGTGAGCGAACAGGCCTTCAGAGAGAGAAGCAAGTCAGAAGGAAAGAAGAGGCTTTTGGAAATAAAAGTATAAGGTCAAAATAAAAACATCATGGTAAGCAGATCACTTCCCCTGTACCTCCCCACCCCAGTTTATTTAGAAAATGTTGGGGAGAGGTGTTTTGGTAGTTTAAAAGAATTAAAAAGCAGAAGGTAAGAGAATGAGAAAATGAGTTCTTCAGGTAGAGTCCGACAGAGTTATTAAATGGGTTCCATAAAATGATAAGAAAAGGGTATAAATGAAATGATGAGAGAGATATGAGAAAAATATCACAGGCCACAGGATATAGGCTTCTAAAGTGCAGAGCTACCAAAGAGGAAACACAGTGACTGAGAACCTTATCCAAAGGTTTATTCTTATTATATTCAAGGAAAAGACAAGTAAATATTTCATTTCGTTTCTGAAAGACGTAAAAATACAGCTTACACTGAATTTCTCAGAGCAGTCTGGAAAGTTCCAGACAACTTAACTTGTCTTAAGACATTAAGGTAATATGATTTCTAACTTAGAATTTCTATAGCCTCAAAAGGCATTATTTTCAGGCTGAAAGGAAAATGAAGGCATGTTCAGCATAATTTCTCAAAGGAATTGATCATTATGCTTCCGTTGTGGAAACTCACCAAAGGCATGCTCCATGAAAGTATGGGGTAGGTGAAATAGTGGAAGGTTAAGGAATAGAAAAGCAGATCGATCATGGAGAGGAGTAAATCATGGGGAGGAGGAAATAACAAGAGAGATGAGAGGCAAGGACTGAGACTCCTCTCAGTTGCTAAGGGGACTTGGAGCTAAGACAAAATGCAAGTTGTCCAGGGCAAGGCAGAACTAGATGAGTGCAGTTTTGAGGAAGGATTAAAAAAAAGTGGATTAGTTCAACTCATTTACTAGGTGGTACAAGGAAGAAGAGACATCTATGACTAATGAAAGTAGGTAGAAAGGACAAGAGGAATTACTACTGGAGAAATACAGACATATCTGAAAGAAATAATAGAGGCAATGATCTGGAAGAGATACCGCATAACAGAGGAAGAGGTGAGTTTAAGAAGTCTCAAGGCAGACACAATGAAGCCAAGTGAAAGCATTTACTCCAACTAGGAAGAACAAAGATTTAGCTGAAACTAGTGAAAAGATTAAGAAATAAAGGCCAGGACAATGATGTATGAATGGTTGATTGTGTAAGAGTGAACTTGTAATTGATGGCGAGGGTGTTCCTATAAATCAGTGCCCAGAGGAAAAAGTTGGAGGGAGGGTAGATGAAGCTTCAGGAGCAAGAAATGAATCTGAAATATGTCACAGGTATAGAACATGGGGATTGAGAAAGAATGATTCTTTGAATTCTCATGAAAGTCAGGTGCTTACAGCCGAAATCTTCAGTGGGGTCCACTAAAGGCACAGGGAGCCATTATTCCTCAGGAGGGATACTAAATAAAATAATTCAGCCAGAGAAATAAATTGCTGAAAAGAGGTTTCAACAATATGTGTTTTCCATATATGAAAAGGTAACGTGGGTGACTCATTTAGTTGGTTTTTATATTGTTTAGTTTTTAGATATTTTTGTCAATGCCAGAGTAGCTTTTCTTGCCTTTTTATTTTATAGATTTCAAATTTCTATTTATTATTGCTTATTACTGTGTCTGTTTGAAATAAAATTTACTAATGTTAGTAAGTCAGAGTCTCTTGCCCCAGTGCTTGGCTGTCTTCACTGGGGCCCCTCGAAGGGGGTGGGTTGAGTTTCCCTCCCCACCCCGAGCAGAGCCCTGGAAACCCAAGATGTCCAGAACCCAGCCACAGCCATGTTCAAGGCCACTCTCCACACATTCAGACGAGCCTCATGCATGAAGGAACTGGCAGAGGAACCCCGGTGTGTGGGATCCGGGGCTGAGATCTCCAAGCCTGCTTGGATCGGGACTGGGCCTCTTCCACCCAGATCCCCCATTTTCCAGCAGCCAGGCAGTAACACCCAGAAACTGCCCCGGTGCTGTGTAATCCCATCAATGGCCAACATCCAGAGTTCTCCCTCTTGGAGAACCTGGCAAGCTACTGAGAGTTTCCTGCCTGCACCGGAGAGCCTGGCAAGCTCCCCGTGGTGTATTCATATGCCAAATACAGTAACAGTGATGGGTCTCATTCTCCTGACCCTGAAAGAGCATCTAATGCAGCACTGTTGGGAAGGATGAGTAAAGAGAGGCTGCTAAAATCTCAGGGCTAGGACGAATGGATACGTTACTCGGCCCACTCGAGCAAATCAAGGATCAACAGGATGAGAGTGATAGTGATAGTGAATGTTAGTAAAACTTTACTAACATACACAGTGAAATGAGACAAATATCCAACAATAGATTAATTATATAATAGGCTAAATTTTCTCAAACAAAAGTACATAAATAATTTATTATGAATAAATCATTATTCATTATGAATAATGAATACATGTTTTTGCACATAGATAAGTAGGGGCTTACTGCACTACTTTTGCATACATATTTTGTGATTTTCCTCTAAATTGCATAGCTTATTTTTATTCACATGTGGAAATTAATAAAAACACGAAATCAGAAAAATACTAAAAATTTTCAGATAAAAAATTTGGGGGTTTTTAAAAAATTGTATTTGGTTTCAAATTAACATTGATCTCACTAATCAATAGGTACTCAATATTCCAAACATTATTGTAATTCTTGTAAGAAGTTTGAAAATATTCACTTGTATTTTGGTTCTCTTTTGTTATTTAATAATTAGTTATATTAGTTTATCTCATGGGAAATTTTCTTTATTCTTTTGGGGTATTATTTTCTGAGCAACAGGGATAAACTTCTTCATAGTAACTAATAGAATATTTTTACCATCTTTGAACTTAAATCCTTCTCAGAGACAGCCATTACATCATTTTTACTTCATAAATCACTTACAATGACAGAGAATACAAGTAAAATAGTGTTGAGTGGTTCTGTCTTCTCTTTGCCATTTATCAATATGCAATCTACAAGAATCGTACCTATCCCTCCCTTCCTTTTTTGGATACAATTAATTTGGAATGGTTATGCAACCTAAGTCCCTTGAATCATTTACTCTCTGGAAACATTTTCTCTATCCTGGTCCTGCTTCATAATTAAAATTATCCATATGTGCTGTTAGGACCCGCTTAGCTGGAGAACTGCCATGACAGGATTCGAGATATCTGAGTGACTTAGGCCTCTTCCAGGAACAAGAAAAGCAGAAAAACCAGATGCTTTTGTCAAAGATTACATCCCTGAAATGAGATTAGGTCTGAGGATGTAACTTTCAGGAAGTGGGCTGGATGTTGCGGGCCAAAACAACAACAACGACAAAAATATGTGTACTCTATAGGTAATAGAAATTGGCTGAGTAATGCAAGTTTACTTGCCAAAATGAAAGTATAAGAACTTGCAGAACCTAGTGCTCGGGGTCCTTGTTGAAATCCTCTATGATGGATGGATACTTGGACCCCATCAGCTGTAACAATAAACCTTGCTGTGTGATTTGCATTACCAGCTCTGTTCTCTGTCCTTAAGGGGTGGTCGGCTCCGAACCCTAACAGTGCCTCTTTGTACCACCCTTCAGCAACATAGAATTTGATAATTTCTAGAATGTAAAATTTTGTATTTTATTTTTGCTCACATAAAATTTGTCAAAGATTAAAAAAAATTGGGGGGTCTTGCAGATTTTATAGACTTGATAAAGTATGAATTAATTCTTATTTGAATACATTGTAATTTGAGTATAAAACTATTCTATTTCTCTTCATATACTATACCGTGTCATTTATACAAAGTTTAAAAATCATGATACAATGAAGGGAAGCATTGTGATAAATTTTAAAACTCAATAATTAGAAACCTTCCCAAACAATCGTAGCAAAACCACCCAACCCCTAGGGTTTTTTTTTTTTAATAAATAAAACCTTTAATTAAACCTTTCATTCCCATGTATTTTGAAGAAGGTGGGAGCAGAAGAAACCAACAAACCCAAAAATAAAGCACAGAGGAAAAGAAATTTTCAAAGAAAAAAGTAAAATATTATAAAATGGACCTGTGGCATTTCAAAAATCAAATTGATGCCTGAGAAAAACATGATGGAGGAACAGAATATTCACTGGTGGTAAACATTACTAATGAACTAATTTGTTTACAATCAATTGGTTCTCAAAATTGTTTGCAAGTGACTCCCCTGCTGCAAGATGACAAGGAAGTGATTGAGGGCCTGTGACCTTGGTGAAAACGTGAAAACGTCCAGAGCAGTGGACTCCAGGTAGATCTTGGGCGGAAAACAAAGAGGAACCAGGATAGAGAAGTCGACAGGAAGCAACGATGAATTTAAAACTGGAGATGCTTTTCGGTCCAAGCTTTGGGCCAGCCCTCCCTGTTGGAAGCCTGTGAGGGAGAGGAAGTGCTGGCTGGCTTCCAAGCACGACAGCTCCACTGGGGTGGATTCCATGGCCTGTATCTGCATGCAGTGACGACGAACGGCAGTATCAAGCTGGAAGAGGAGGTGGTACCACAGTGGGCAATGCCAGGGCAGTCTAAGTTTCCGCTTGCAACCTGCTGTTTCCAAGCCTCAAACTGGGAGTCCCTGAGCACTGCCTGGGTGCAGGACGCTGTCTGCAGGGTGGAGACTGAGACTCCCGTGCTCCTTGGGCCGTCACCTCTCAGGGGGTAAGTTTTTGTAGGAATGAGTGGGGCTTGCAGTCACACTGCCCTGGTGCTCTGACAGGTGTGCAAGAGGAAGCTGGGAGTGAGGGTGCTAGACAGGAAGTAGGGGTGAGTACCGCACCAGTGAGGTGACTTCAAACCCCAACACCTAGATGTGTGTATCTATCAAACCTCCACCCCATAGGATTGTTTTTTAAAACAATTTTTTTTAACAGCAACAGACCAAAATACCTGCCACTGGTCTGAGCTGACTAGCCAAGCGACAGAGAGGAAGGCGGGCTGATGGATACCAGGTAACCCACCCCCCCTTGCTGAGGGCACCACCTTCAGACCGGTCCTTGAGTTCCAGCCTGCCTCCACCGAGGCACTGGGGATTTTGATGTGAGTATGATTACACACGCACCAAAGGCACTACCAGTAACTCACCCAGAGAACAGCCTTTGAAAGCCGAAAGCTAAATCAGACCAGTGTGGATTCCACCTCCCCCCATCCCCACCCAAACCCCGCTACTAATGTCAAAAAGAAAAGAGTGGAAGAACACAATGGGGTCTGGACCCGACAGTCTAGAAAGGGAGTGCCAACTGCCCTTGTTCTACGTTCCTCTGCACCTCTCCGGGACTCCTGGACTCAGGGAAGGACTGAGAGACAGGAAGTAGCTCCCACAGGACCTCTGAGAACTGGGCTTGCTGGGTTTTCTTCTGGGTGCCCTGCAGTGGCTAAAGTCAAGAGGCTCCCCTGCAATGCAGGGGCTAAGGATGTTGGTTCTTTCCCCTCTCTCTGCCTCTCTCTGTGCCTCAGTCTTTGTCTCTCTCTGTCTCTGTCTCACCCACTTTTCCTCTCTCCCAAATACCTCTTAGCACACTTGGAAAAGGAATTGCAAATACCAATAGCAAGTGACTAACTTTCTGGCAGTGGGAGACAGTAACTTACGGAAAAGAAGATTAAGGGCAGATCATGATAAATTCGTGAAACATTCTGTCATTTTAATATGTTGGAGACACTGGGAACCCGAGTCTTTAAAATACGCTGGAACTTCTCAGCTTGGTGATCAAATTTCTGACCACCCTGAATGTTTATTACGTGTGACTCAGGAGGAATAAGTGGTGAAAACTAGTGTTACCGGTGATTTTATGTGCTGTTTTCTTCACGTTGAAAAATATCAGCTGGAACTTGTTGAAAGATCTGAGACAAGAAGTATTTTTTTTAAACATTCCCTTTGTGTTCTTTTAATTGGTCACCCAACTGGTCCAACTTTGTCACCAAATCATAACACTACTTCTAACCTATAGTATAAGGGCATGCATGCCCCATGGACTCAGACCCCTTATTTCTAGGTGTTCTAATTATTTTATTTATTTGACCCATCTATTCCTTATGGATAACACATTGCAATAATTATAGTAATTGTATCATTTCATTATTCTCATTCAGGATTGCTTTAGACGTTATTGTAACTCGTTTATCCTTCCAAATGAAGTGGAAATAATTCTATCCAATTTTAGGGAGAAAACGGTCATGTTACTAGGAGGAATTGGATTACATTTTAAAATTGATTCGGGGAGAATTAGCATATTTCACATTGTGCTTCGCAGGCAGGAAGTGATAGATTAGTCCCGATTGGAAACGGATGCGTTGAGCCTGCCCTCTGCTTGTGTCCTCAGCTGCCTTCCTGGTGCTCTCGGTCTTGCATCCATCGGCCTCAGAGAGAGAGTGGGCTCTTCCTTCCCTGGTCTCCCTTGGGGTCTTCAACAAGCCACGCATGATCTCTCTGAGGCTCTCTGAGATCTCCCTGAGGCTGATGTTAGCTGTGCCTGGCCCCAGTGTCCTGCTCCTGCTCCCGGCACCTGCTCCACGCAGCCCCTTCACTCATGGTGGCATGTACCTGCCTTCACTCCAGCTCCCTCCCCCAGGCTCACTCTTGCTGGGCGTCACTGGTTCCGCTGTGCCTCTGGCTCTCTGATCAGCCTTTCTGGCTCGCCATTGTTTCTGCCTTTCTAACAAGTCATGAAGCCTACCTGGCACGGGAGCAAACAGCCTGTGCAGAACTCCCTCCAGAACCTTGGGGTGTCGGTTCACACCCTTCTGCTCACAATGGGGTCCATCTTCCTGATTGCCTAATGAAACCGGGAGCGGGTGAGTCCTGAATACGCTCTGATCAGGTCATGTCTTTGTTCACGTGCTATTCAATAGGGATCCAAGAGGATTTAAGTTATATTATTTTGACTCTTTATTTGTATGAAGATGGTTTTTGTCTATAGTTAAGGCCCTGGAGACCTTCCACTCCTGTGACGAGAATTGGAACTATCAATTCAGGTTTCACATTTATGGTGGAGGGTTCATGTATCAGACTGGGCACCTGGGGCTCTCTAAGATCCTATCTCACTATAGTGGAATCTCTGCTTTTTAAAAGACCACCAAGAGTCTAGACATTTGGAAAGGAATAGGTGTGAATGACTAAAGCCTTTGTATCAACATGGTCATAGGGAACTTAGTCCTGTGCTAAGTTCCTTCCCACAGGAGGAGTTCCATTTCTTTTCACTTTTATTTTCCAATAAACTTTTCTACTTTTCAAAAAATATTAAAAATAAAACAAGAAACAATTCAGAACCATCTTAAGAGTCAAATACACATAGAGGTCTCCACAGTTTTTTTGTATTATGTATTTTTTATTATGTATTAAATGCTTTAAATAATTAATCCTCACTGACTTTACAGTTGCATGAGGAAAGCATAATTGCCCCCATTTTATAAATGAGGGAAGTGGGTGTTCTGGTAGGTTGGCTGGTTCCCTCCCAGTGCGTTCACTGTGAGTAACAGAGGGAGGAACTGGACCTTTATCCTATTAACTTTAGAGTTTACATTCTTTCCTGTATTCTGTCTCTGTTCACAATGACTCTTCATCATTCAAAAGAGCCCAGAGAAATTTGTTTCCAGCTTTATAACATAAAACATATTAGAAGTGGCAAGTTAAAGAGTCAAGAAACCTTTAAAGGCCCCAAAACTTAGAGCTGAGATTTACGGAGAAAAGAAAACTACTGAAAAACCACTAAGTGATAAAACAAACCATTCTCTCTGAACCCTTAACCCACTCCCAGCCCCCCTCATAATTTCTGAATATTACTAGGTTGTGGCATTGAAAAAGGGGGTCAACTGTGTGTACTCTCTTTGACTTCAGTGTTTGGAAAAAAATTTCCCGGGGAATTTTAAGGGTGGGAAGCAGGTTTGGGGACCACCTTGCTGAGCTGACTTGGTGGATACAAATGACCAAAAGCCAGAACATGGTAGAGTCAGGCTGGGACTCCAGTTTCCCGACTCCTGACGTCAACAGCCACTTCTCTGGTGTCCCCTAATGGTGTCAGTGAAACCTGCTTCCTGAGACGCCTCCCCAAAACATGGAAAAAGGACCAAAATCTCATCATTGATGAGAGATTGCTGCACTAAAGACTAAATATTAGATATTTAATATTTCTGTCACTCCTTTGTGCCCAGGAAATCAGGTATTGGATAGCTGCCTTTCTGGGACATGATCATAGCCTCACAAAGAGACAGGGAAATGAAACCGATAATCTGGGGCAGGAAGGGTGAATTCTTGAGGTGAATTTGTAGCCCAGAGAACACCCAGTACAGCTGGGCTTGAGGAAGAATTAGGCACAGTAAGCTCCTGAGATCAGTCTTGACGGATCCTAGAAGGATGGACCCAGGTAGATGAAGAGGGAAAGGACTCTGTGAATTAAGGAATGAATCAACCATTGCATGGTTGACCAGATGCCTTCGCAGGAGCAGGCAGGATTCAGCAGCCTCTGGGCCTGATCAGAAACACACCTTGTAAAAACCAAACATGATGGCCTCTCATTATCTGTATTGCAAACCATAATACCCATAAGTAGAGAGAAAGTAAGAGGGAAATTGTCTGCCATAGAGGCAGGGGGAGGGAGAGGATGGGCTGGAGAGGGAAGGGGAGGGATACTGGGGACATTGGTGGTGGAGACTGTGCACTGGTAGAGGGATGGATGTTCAATCATTGCATGACTAAAATTCCAAACATGAAAGCTTTGTAACTGTAGCTCATGGTGATTCAATTAAAAAGAAAAAAAGAGAAACAAACCTTGTTTTGATCACCAAAGCATTACTGGAACCCAGTACCATCCATGGCTTCCGGAGTACATATGGCTGCTTTTGTACCACAACGACAGTTAAGCAGTTGCCACCACGGCCATATGGTGGGAAAAAAACCTGAAATATTTATTGTCTGGCAATCTAAAAGTCAATGTTTGCAGACTCTGGACCGGAGAGGCTGGCTGTGAACCCTGGCAGGCGTGCCATGGCTGTCGCCTGACAGTCATCTTTTATTTGGTGTGTTTAAAAGAAAAAATAAATATCTGTCACTCAAGGATGAAGAGATTTCACATAAAAATCCAGATTCCTCCCTTCTTTTGAAAAACAGGTAGTTGAATGAACTTGGAACCTATTTTTGCCTGGTAAGAGTTATAGCGGGATGGTGACAACTGTTTATGAGTGTCCAAGTTTCCATTTTCCTTCCAGCGCCGCCTCTCTCTGAGCTGTGCAGAGAGCAGCCAGTCTGCAGAGCCCAGAAGCAGGAGGTAAAGGCAGAGGAAAGTCAACAAAAGGTAGGACGGACGAATGGAGGAACTGGGACTGGAGCCTGAGGTGCAGGGGCCCCCTGGGAGGGGCCGCCACAGACTCACTCCCCATGGGATCGGCCTTTTATAGACCAGAACTCTGAGTGCAGCTGGAAGAATGCATGGATGGAAGCAGACCCTGAAGGGAACAGCCCTGTGAGGAGCTTCTAGAAGCAGCCAGATTGGACCATCTTCACACAGTGTCAAAGGGAAGCAAAGAGGAAATGGATACCAGGATGTTTGCAGGGCAGCCACGAGAGCCCACGGTGGCTGAGACTAGACTGAGAAGCTAACCAAGAAACCATGAGCTATTGCCAAAATGCTGTGGGCAGAGCATTTGCACCAACTAGTTCCTGATCCTCCACTGGGGGACTCTCTGTGTGACAACAAGCCAAAGAAGCTGCTGTGTGTGGCCAATTTGTGTGACCAATCCAGTGATCCAGCCTCAAGAGAGTTTATCCTGGGGGATGGAGCTATAGGGAGGCTATAGAGCAGCTCCTTGGAAGAGACCACGCAAACCAGTCTGGGACAAGTGGCATGGTCTTCCACTGAGGGAGAGGTGGAGTATCAGGGAGGTTGGGGCGACTTTGTGGAAAGCCTTGGGTCCAACTGGCACCTCAAGCTTATACAAACTGGACGATAGAGTTGGATCTAAGGTCCTACAGAGCACTGTGCAGAGGGCGGGCTCCTGAGCCTCTTCCCGTGGCCTCCTAATTCTGTTTTTAAAACTGAGGAGATGGGGCTGGAGTGATAGCACAGCGGGTAGGGCGTTTCCCTTGCACACAGCCAACCTGGGTTCGATTCCCAGCATCCCATATGGTCCCCCGAGCACCGCCAGGAGTGATTCCTGAGTGCATGAGCCAGGAGTGACCTCTGTGCATCGCCAGGTGTGACCCAAAAAACAAAAACAAACCTGAGGAGCTGCTGATGGATGGAGAGAGGGCGCTTAGCACCCATTAGCTGCATGACAAGAGACACACCGTTATTTCCAGCCTCCTGAGATGCATAGCAGGAAAGTCTCTTCTGGCTGACAAGCCCCTCTAGAGAGCCCCAGTAGGACCCTCTTCCCTCTTTCAGTAACGAGGACTGAACGGAAATGCTTCTTTCCCTTGTGATCACAGAAAGAACTTCTCTCAAAAAAATAGTTCTTTGTTTGAAGCGGGGGAAACAAGTACACAGAATCTCCTATTTGGCCTCATGTCCTCCAAATGGAGAGTGAAGGGCAGAGGAAGTTGGGGTCATTTCTCTGAGGGAAGGAGATGTAGCGGTTTCCATGGAGCCACGCATCAAAGGGATGCCAACCCTGCCTTCTGAACGCTGACAGCTTCCTCAGCCCAGCTCACATCCAGGAGACACACGCTCCTAGAGAGAGAAAGGATGTTTCCTCAACGACTTCCCTCTCCCCCCGCCCCACCTCTACCTAACTCATTCAGAGCAGTCACTGAGGTAACAGACTAAGACCTGCATCTTATTAATGTCATTGAGAAATGCCGAAGAATATCCACACGGAGTGAGTGGAAGATAGGAGGAAAAGCAACGATGTTACTAAGGAAACCTAAAATAATGCTGTCACTGTTAAGATTGCCAGCTCTGAAGCAAAACCCCAGACAATGCTCGGGATTTGAGCAAATGTGTGACAAAAGCTCTAAGTGGAGGAAGGAAGAGAAGGGAGGGAGAGAAGAAACGAGAGGGGAAGGGAATAAGGGAGAGAGGGAAGAAAATATATTTCCAAACACTAATATTTAGAAAGAAAACTTACTCCATTTGGAACCATAATGCTTATCTGACAGAATCAGAATTTTAAAGTTGGCAAATATTTGCATTGTATACATAAAGCACACACACACACACACACACACACACTTACACTTTCCATGCTGAGCATCCAAAAATTCAGCTTTTTGCAGAACTCCTTACTTGGTGGCATACACATGTACACTGTTTTGCTTTGCCCCGATAAAAATTCATCGCACGAGATGTGTCACTCTTCAATACTCTTTGTCACCTCTTACCCCATCAATAAAAAGGCCACCCAAGAAAGGATATACACGGGGTGTTCAAGCACATTTAAGGAGCTGTCTCAGCTCCTTGTTGCCAGAAAACTCTGTGTGTGTGTGTGTGTGTGTGTGTGTGTGTGAGAGAGAGAGAGAGAGAGAGAGAGAGAGAGAGAGAGAGAGAGACAGTAATGAGGACAAAATAGATTGAGTAACTTGTGCAGGATCATTCAAAAGGGGCAGAGGTGAGAGTCAGCCAGATGGTCTCAGAGACACCCATGGACCTTGTCATCGAAACTCTGGGCCAAGAAGTGCAGCGAGGCTGGGCAAGTCCCCCTCTCTTTAGTGGCCTCCGTGTCTAACATGGTCCATTCTGTGATTTATCTCTAGGAAAGAATTTTCTCTGGCAGGGTCTCTTCTTTCTGACCCTGGGACCCGCTACCTGGCGAGTGGGATTATAGCTGCTCTCTGCCACTTCTACACAGAGGAGTCCTGACCAAGCAGCTCCCCTGAGTGAGCCTCTGTTTCCCGGTTGATTAAATGGGGATGAGGAGTCTCTATCACAAGGTGCTGTCGAGAGCAGTGACTGTGAGGGGAGGGAAGCCGCTCAGGAGTGACTCACACAGAGGAAACACTCAATAAATGTGAGAAACTCGAAACAAACAGGAAGGTGGCAACGGAAGCTCAGGTGAAAAGGGACATTCACTTTCCTGATGGAACTGTGAGGTACTGGGACGTGCCATATCTACACTAATACACTTGGTTATCTAATCTAAAGTGTCTGCAATCTTCTCCAGTGTCCTTCCTAAATATGCATGATTCGCACATCTTAGGAAAATGCTATTTTCTCGATATTTTTAACCTCTGAGAAGTACAATTCTTAAAATGGGAGTGATCAAGAATATATGATAGATCTTGGTGGTGGAATATGTGCGCTGGTGAAGGGATGGGTGTTTGAGCATTGTATAACTGAGACTTAAACCTGAAAGCTTTGGGTGAATCAATAAAAGAATTTAAAAAAAAGAATATATGATAGAGAAAAATGGATGATGGGGAAGGGAAGGGAAAAGAGTAGAGCCAGTTCCAGAAAAAAAAATGTTTTTCCTCTGTGTGTGTGTGTGTTGTGCTTCTCTATTTTCTTAAGTAAATTTTATTAAGGTACCATTGGTTTATGACATGACTCACTCTTTAATACTCATTATTAGTCAGATGAAATATAGAGGTCTATTTAAGTCATTTAAATAAATTATTTCTGCTAAGGCAATTATTTTCTGAACTGCACTTTGGGGGGTATAAGAGCTACATTATGCAGAATAGAAGGCATTTAATCAATCAACTCTCTCACTTCACAGATGACATAAATGGTGCCCAAAGAGTATGTTCAGATGGTCAAAAACTATTTTATTTTTGCCAAGATTAATAAAGTCAAATTTCATCTTTCGCTAAGTAAATAAAGCAGCTTTTGGTGAAGTACGTCCCTTTTGCCAAACATGCTAAAATACATAAAAACCACCAGGAATGGGACTTCACCCCCCGTTGTTTCACTAACTTAAATTATTCTGGGTCAATACTTGGTCATCGCCTTATTTTCCCCTAGTTCATCCAACCATGGTGGAGCACTATGTTGACATATCCAAGGAACAGAGGTGCTCTTTAGGTGTTACTAGTGGGGGCAGAAGGAAAGGGCTAGATACAGATAGATTGATTTCTTTTACATGTGGGACTTAGAGGTACACAGCAAAGTAGCAACACAGGTCCAAAGGCAACATAATGGGGAAAAGGTCCCCACAGTTGAACTGGGGAGTGGGGCTGGGTGAGACAGGCCGGGGTCTTCGTTCGGCACAGGGAGGAGGTACACGGTGGTGTTGGAATTTTGTGCATAAAAAACCATTATTGGTATCACTGTAAACCACAGAATCTCACTTTTTAAAATAGTAACTGATGGTGGCGGGAGCGATAGCACAGCAGGTAGAGCATTTGCCTTGCATGAGGCCAACCCAGGTTTGATTCCTAGCATCCCATATGGTCCCCTGAGCACTACTAGGGGAAATTCCTGAGTGCAGAGCCAGGAGTGATCCCTGTGCATCGCCGGGTGTGACCCAAAAAGCAAAAAAAAAAAAAAAAAGTAACTGACGGACCAGCTACCACCTATGGTATGTTTACTCAAATAAATGAATGAATAGTCAGCCATCTGTTTTTTTTTTTATTTATTGTTTGTTACAACAGATCATCTGATCTTCAACTTACTCAACTAATAGGTGCTGCATGTCCAACAGAGCAAGGAACTGTACTGAATGCTGACCATATGCTCGTAAAGAGCCTAGTTCCCAACCCATCCACAGAGCTTACCAAATAGTAAGGATTAAATAATAATTGAAAAGCAAGTAATTCTAGAGTTGCAACTTATAGTACATGATATAATCAGGACACACTATTTAGGACTGCCAAATTAAAATTACAAGTACTCAAAGAAATGTCCATATTATTTTTTGTTTTGGGGCCACACTCAACAGTGCTCAGGGATTACTCAGGGCTCTGTGCTCAGGGATCACTCCTTCTGGCAGGCTTTGAGACCAGATGGGGAGCCAGGAATTAAGCCTGGGTCAGCCATGCACAAGGTAAGTGCCCTACCTGCTGCACTTTCTCTCCAGCCCTTAAAGATTCAAGTTTAAACAAGTGTCGTGGCTTTTTTATGTACAAAATTTGGCAACCCTACTAGTATAGAAAACAGTGTGTGGGTTGGGGTCAAGGCAGTGAAGAGATGTATCATCTAGAAGAGTCAAGCTCCTTTTACTTACTTACGTTGGGAAGATGCCAAGAAGAGAATTATGTGGTGGGATGTTACTCCAAGATTGTCATTGGAGAATTTCAGACACAAAGAAAAACACATTCAAAGGCCCTGAAACTCTCATTCATTCAAGTATATATTGCTTCTATCATGAGTCCACCAATAGGCTTTGAGAATCCAGGGACCCAACGGTCTGAAAGACCAATGAGGATGATAAAACAGATATTCTGTTGACCAGGGGGATGAAAGATAATCCAACCATCCCATTTCATTTTCTTGGATGCTAATATAAGGATCAATGAAAAAACAAAAATATGTATTTTGGTTGAATCTAATTATCATTTCTTTTCACTTTGGATGGGGTGGAAGGTGAAGAAATGACAGAGAACTTTCTCTCACCCTTTACAATAACTTTACAATAACTGTATTTGGATTACTTAACAAGATGCTCCCAAATCAATAAGAATTACAGAATTACAAAATCCCTTTCTAGAGGGATTTCAGTAAATAATTCCCTAACCCAATCAACTCGTGTGTGTGTGTGTGTGCGCACGCGCGCGTGCGCGCGAGCTGGGGGTGCAAGAAAATAGGAAGAGAAAGACAATAAAAAAGGATATTCTAGAAAAGCAGCCACGTTCTGATATATTCCAGGTTGACCACAAATTCCTTCTACTCCACTAAGCTATCTTTATTGCCTGTAACATCAGTTTATTTGGGGAAAGAAGTAATTAGATAATAGCACAGAGCCATTTCTCTGTTCCAGAAGCTAAGGAAAATTCATTTTGTGCTTTGACAATTATCTGTGAGATCTTTCCATTTTATTAATAATAATGTAGTTCACAGGGATAAATAATCAGTAATTAGCTTTTAGGCCATGGGTTAAGTTTATTATGTAAAAATTTAAGGGAAAGATGAAATTTTGAAGTACAGCTCACATTTTAATTTGCTCGTTTAAACAAATTTTTAAATGGATTCATATTTCAGTATTTTTTATGAATATCACAGATGTTATTTAAGAAATATTTCTTTGGAAATGCCCTTACCTAGGGTTATTCATTAGTTAATAGCCTAAAACAAAATCTCACAGGATGACTGGATATGGTAATTAATAATCCAGAGACCAATTATGTCCAGCTAACCAAAGCAAATGTGGTAATCTATTTCTCCAGCCTCTTGCTATCTCCTAGAATATGAACATGTTTTGAGTATTTTGACTCTACCTCTCAAATTTGTATCCAGTTAAGTTTGACAAGCCACAATCTGTCCCTTGGTCTCAAGTCATTGGCAAAATTATTAAATATAAGAGGTCCCTAAATAGGGCTCTGACAAACTATCAGAGGGAACAAAGAGCTTTACTGCTACTTAAATCAACACCCAATTACTTACTTTTGCCTCTCTCTCTCTTTCTCTCTAAGTTCTCCATTCGAGTCCATGTGCTTCTGATGAGAGGACAAGAGCTTTGCATAAATCCAAACAAAATGTAGTCAGGATTAAAATAATCCCCACATGTGGGTCAGAATTTTAATGCCCTTCTGATAACCGAGATGCGAAGCTGTTCATAGGAGAGCAACAGGAGAATGAACAGCCTCCAGAGCTGTGTTAAACTGAACAGAAGCTGGGATTTGCAGAGACAGTTCATACTTTTGAAAGGTTCTCTCCCACAAATATTTAGCGGGGAACATCCCGTGGAAGAGAGGCGTTTCTCTTCGACGCAGGCCGGCAAATTCGGGTTCACAGAGGCCAGGCAGGCTGTGTGAACCCTTGAGAGACAGCTCTACTGTGCTCCTTACCCTCCTTTAGTAAAACACAGAAAACAGCGCCTTTCTTCTCACCGCCCCAGAAAACGCCACTGGCTTGGTTTTGGGTCAGGGGGCGGCGGGGGGGATTAAGGAGAATAGCGCAGCTGAACGCTGTGTCCAGGTTACGGGGAGGGTGGCCCAACCCAGTCCAGCTCTCTCCAGCGAGGCACAGTTGCACTCTCCCAGTAGATAGACTGCGAGATTTGATATTGGTTTGATTTGATTTGATATTGATTTGATTTGATATTCTTCCCAAGAGAACCAGAAATCCAGGGTTTCATACAGTCCCTTGACTGCAAATCTTGGCATCCCCCTTTCTCCACCACCCCCCCAACAAAGCACGTGGCCAGTTTGCAATGAGGAGCCCAGGCATACCACACCATGCTGGTAGTTTCTATTTGATTCCCAGAGGTGCGGGGAGCCTTGGAGGAGGGCAGAGGGCTTCACTCACGACTGGGTCCAAATGCTGACAGTTCTGCAAGGGCGGGCAGGCGTGCTGTTCTGGGACCGGCCTGGCTGATCTCTATACCCGACGCCCTCAGAGCATCTGCGGTTCCAAGTCCAGCCTGCCTGGAGGTTCGGAGAAGGGGACGACGGCTGGAGGTTCTTGAGAGTGAGGTCGGGGAAACAGCAAGTGATGGGAAGTTGGCAAAAAAGGATTGTCACTTAGGGAGAAAGCTGGGGAGGGAAGCGGTGGCTGACCAGGGACAGAAGAGTGAAGGTGCATGACCTGGGAGAGGCGTGACAACCGCAGGAAAGTGGCAAGCTTGCTGCCGTCTCGCCGGGGCTGCCCAAGTGGAAACTGCAGCTGAGCTGGAAGCACACGAGCTGGGCAGAACTGGAACTGCAGCACACGGAGGGCCCGCGCCTCTGCTGGGCCACCATCCCCACCAACTCCTGATCCCTGGACTCTCACGAAGTCACATGACATGACTGATTCCCCGAAAGCCTTAGGTCTTCTACCCCTGGAAGTATTTGACGTTAAGCACATCTATTGTTTTCCTTGAGCCACGTTTACGGTGCAGAAATCTACTCAGTATCTACCAGACATACTTGCACGGATAGGAACTTGGCCCTCCAACTGATAAACAACTGGGGTTTGCTTTGAAACCAGAAGCGCATTCTGTTTCTGTTTGCGGGGGAAGGTGCCCCATGAGCTAAGAGAGCTCGCAGCTGATGTGAGCAGCTGTCCCCTTGGTCTGGGAGAAAGATGCAACATTGCACCTGGCTGGGGTGGTACTAGGGCTCTCCCAGGCCAGGCTGAGCCTGCTCTATTCCAGAAGGGCCCATGTCTCTGAGCCCATCAGTCAGAGAACTGGCTGGCTCGTCAAAGACTTCTATTTCCAGTCAGTTGCCCTGGCACAGGGTCACAGGCCTATGGGACTTAGTCTCAAGTGAACATCAGGTTTTACGTCACACAAGTAAGTAGGAGGGGGTTTTCTCTCATAATTTAAAATTGGGTTTTGCTGTTTGCCTCTTCCAAGCATCTTTCCTTTGGATACTCACTGCACACTACTCATCTGCATTCATTCTTTAGACTAGGCCCACAAACGATAGAGGGCCAGGTATTAAGCCAGCTTTAGGTGCTGGAATATATCAACGAATGTAACTTAAACCTCTGTTAGGGAAGCAGGAGAGATCATTTTATTCCCATTAAAAATGCATTTATTACCTAAGTCAATTTTATTACGGAAGTAAAACGGAAATACACTCTTTGCATTAGAAATCAAGGCAAAGCAAAAGTGTATGAGAGTAAAATGGGAAACCCTTTGCTTACAATTAGATGCACTTAGATTCAAATGTTATTATTTTGATAGCTGCTACTATACATATACATTTTCCAGGCATTACTTAGTACCCAGAAAAGCCCTAGGGATTTTTCTATGTCTATTTCTGAAAGGCTCTGAAGTTTTCCATAGTTCGTATATAGTAAACTATACTTAATGTCTTCCGTAACAATCCGTTGTTTACATTTCTGTTGTCATTACAAAAATGCAGTGTATAGGTATCATTGTTCCTTGTCTATACAAGGTAGAGTAGAAAAAGATTTTGCTGGGTGTGTTTAAAATCTGTGGCAATACTAACAACAAGTGTGCAAGAGTGCCCTATTCTCTTTAATCTTACCAACACTGCTCTGAACATGAATAGGCTTTTTAAATTGGGCTCATTGAATGGATAAACAATGTCTCATTTAAATCTTTCTCTTCCTGCTAGTAAATACACATCACTTGAAAACACAGAGCAAACACACCTGCAAACACAGAGTGGTTTTAGATTCACAAATTATTTGTATTTTCAATTGAATTTTCCATTTCAAGTTGATTTGCAGGTGGTCTTTGTGTGTTTAAAATATTTAGATCAGGGGCCAGAGAGGTAATACATGGGTCACTGACCCTGGTTCAATCCCTCGCACTACATGTAGTTCCTAAGCACTGCCAGGACGGACCCCTGAGCACAAAGCCGGGAGTAATCCCTTGGCACTGCTGGATGTTCCCAGCTGAAATATTTAGACTTTTTGGGATATGACAAATATTTTTTTCTAGTCTGTCATTTATTTTATAACTGCGCTGTTATTTTTTTAATGTGTATGTTTAAACAGGTTAACATTTTTACTGTATTGTTTTTAAGCTTTGAGTCTTATGGAGGCTCATAATTAATATTCTAAAATTATAGAAATATTTTTCAAATATTTTTAGTTCTTTTCTTAACATTTAGCTCTCTAACCCCTATAACATTTTTTTTTCAGGAATGATGTGAATTAAGCATTTAGCTTTTTTCTCCCAAAAGACTAGCCAATCGCTCCATACTCTATTAGCACACCCAGTCCGTTGCCTTTATATGGGAGGGACAATCTGGCCTGGGTGTCACATTCTCTTCCTTAGAAGTGGAAATGTGCAGCCTTTCCATCTTCTGAAATTGAATGTCACTGTGGTCAAGTCCAAGGCCGGCCTGATTATTTCTGCTCTTGGATTTTCTGCCCAGATGCCCCATAATTCTTTCTTAAATTCTGAAGTTCAGTCACATTTCCCAGTTGTCTTCGGGGGTCAGTGATTCTAAATAGAACTTTCCTGGCATCCAGTGGACCGTCCTATCTTTGAATCTACTTACTCTCTAATTTGGGAAGGAAAGTGATGGGTCAGATTTTTCAAAACATTTGCCATGCTCTTACTTCTTCGGAACCACCCAACTGTCTGTCATTCATTTCTCTCTAGTCATCAAAGTGCTTGGTCCCTTTCACTTTGTTTTGGGTTGTTTTTCTCAAGTCTGTTTTCAGCTTCTTGGTTCTTGAGAGAAACTTACTCAGTTTCCTTCGCTTGCTTCTAAAGTATCTTTTATAAAATAAATAAAACAAAATGCCTTAAGAAAATATCAGTTAGGTGATTTCATTTTTCTCTCCTGCTTCTATTCTGAGTTCTTCCAGGACACTTTAGTCCTCTGGATTATTTTATAGATTTTTTTTTTTGCTTTGTGCACAGGGGTTACTCCTGGCTCACGCACTGAGGAATTACTCCTGGTGGTGCTCAAGGGATGATATGGGATGATGGGAATTGAACCTGGGTCGGCCACGTGCAAGGCAAATGCCCTCTCCGCTGGCTGTGCTACTGCTCTAGCCCCTATTTTATAGATCTCCTATGAAGTCTTGACTCTGTACTCTGAAGAGTGGTGGTGGCTGAATAACAGACACACACACACACACACACACACACACACACACACACACACACACACACCTTCGCTATCTCTACCAAGAGTATGTGTTCTTCACCATGACTGGGGAACCCTTCGCCTAAACTTTTCTGCATTGCTCTGAAAAACTTGCCTAAGGATGGAGCCCTCCTCTCTGCTTAAAAAAAATTTTTTATGAAGTGTCTGTAGTCTTGAAGAACATGTTGGTCCTCACTCACGCTTTCCACATAACAAACCACTCCAGAACTTAGTGGCTTAAAACAACAATCCGTAACTTTGGTCAGAAATCTGAAAGAGTGAGTAAAGAAATCTGAAGAGCTCAGACAATCCCCCACTTAACAGGGAAGGAAGACCCCGTTTAAGGATGCCCCACCCCTGCTCCTGGCTGTCGTCACCCACCCAACCTGCCTGGACTGTGACCTCCCATAGTGGCCAAGAGGTAAGTCCCAGGAGGAAGTATTCCCAGGAACATGGAGGCGAAACCGGTAGTTTCTAAAGGTCTGAGCCAGAACATCAGCAGCTCTGCTGCCCTAGACTCACAGGGTAGAGGAGGGAGGGTCGAAGAGTAGAGGGTTGGGTCCTGCCTTTACAAAGTGCGAAGTTGTCCATCGGAAACATCTGCCACCAAATCTGGTGCCTTTCTTTTGGAATCCATCTTCGTGGAGCCCATGGCAAGCCAGTCGAGGCGGGCTCAGACGAGAGCCCGCTAGGGTACAGAGGAACTGTG
The DNA here is from genome assembly GCF_027595985.1 of Sorex araneus. NCBI lineage: Eukaryota > Metazoa > Chordata > Mammalia > Eulipotyphla > Soricidae > Sorex > Sorex araneus. The sequence goes on from NC_073303.1 coordinate 268,134,526, forward strand.
TTTTGATTTGGAATGTTCAGTCCTTGCCCACTAAGGCACAGAGGAACTGTGTTTTGATTTGGAATTCTCAGTCCTTGCCCCCATGCAAACAAACCTCCTCCAGAATCCTAGCTAGGGGAGGAGAGTGTGGGTCCACCTGGTTTCCGGTCATCTTTCCTTCCGGAGGCTCAAAAATTGCACCCGTTCTCCCTCCAGAGCTTTCTGTGCACACCCACGCACCTCCCCTGGATTCTGAGCAGGACTCAGCTGGGCCTCTGTGGCAGCTCGGAGGGAAGCCTCGGGCCCCAGTGTCTCTCATCTCTGGGAAGCTCGTCCGTCCTGGCAGGGAGATGTCAAACACTTCCAAGAGTGTGGCTTGGAGCAGCTTCATGGGCTAGGAGGTTTTCTCTCTAATTTTCCAACGTATTTTTTTTTCTTTGTTTTTTAGTCTCTTTTGAGGGAGTCAAGTAACAGGAATAGATTTTATCTTGTGATCTTAAGCAGAAGCTCCATATAATTTTAAGAATCACATTTTAAAATCTGTTGGGAATTTCAAGGGGAGGCACTAAAGATATACGACTTTCTTTGGTGGGGTGGGGGGGCTGTGGGATTTATTCTAAATATTGTATTTTATTCCCATGTTGTTTCATGACAGGTCTCCTCATGACTTTTTTTTTTGTCTTTTAATGAAATGAAGATTTTTTTTCCTTAGATTTTTATATACTATTATTTAAAATTACTCTATTTTAGATTTTTTTGGTTTTGCTTTTGGGTCACACCCGGCAATGCACAGGGGTTATTCCTGGCTCTGCACTCAGGAATTACATCTGGCAGTGCTCGGGGAACTATATGGGATTCTGGGAATTGAACCTGGGTTCAAACCTCCTCCCCACTGTGCTCTCACACCAGTCCCTCTATTTTAGATTTTATTGTGGACAACAATCACTCTACCCATACATTTTGTCATTCATGGTGGCTGAGGTCTAGGAAAAACTCTGGGTCTGGTGTATCAATCACCGCCAAGACATATTTCTGAGTGCAACGCTAACCTGCCATTTGAGTCTCTTGTATTTTTAAATAGACAATCCCTATTAACTTATTTATGAAGTATTTTTTCTGTGATTTTATTTTTAATTTTGACTTATTCCTGCCTCATGGACAAAATAGCCTTTTATGAAGTTCTTAACAAGTAATGATACTTATTTGGGTCTTTCATTTTCTCCAGTTTTGTTTCCTTAGTAGACTGAATGGATGGGTGTTCATCATCTTGAACTTCAATAGAAGTTCACTTCTCAGATTCAAAATCCAGTGATCTTTCTGGTTTCGGGATGAGGATAGCATCTGGGGCTGCCATCTTGGCAAAGTTGAAGAGAAGAATTGATAAGTTTGCCTGCCTTGCTCAGTGTGTAAAACTGGCAAATGGTACAGGCAGAACAAGATGCCCAGCCTTGCCCCAACTCTCCTCGGAAAAGCAAAACACTTCATCCAAAGGCCAGGTCTGTTCTAAAATTAAAATTTTTCCACCAAAGCTTTAAATACATATATATTTATAATAATATGTATAATATATTGTATATTATTTTATATATTATATATAGTACATATATAATATATATACACACATATACACACCACACACACATATATACAGAAAAATAGCATTGAGTATTGACATTCTTGCTTTTCTCTTATTTTGGGTGACATTTTTTATACGCATGCAGTAAAAGGACCAAAACCAGATTGCTATTAGATAGAAAACTGTTGGACAAGTTCCCCAAATTAAAACGGTTCCCAATCCCATGATGAAGAGTTAACTCTACTCAGAATGTATGCTGATGTTCATAAAAGTGAAATAGGTAGGAGAGGTTTGGCATGGGAACACTGATTAAAAAAAATAAAGCTCAAGACATATTAGGGTTAGGATCTCATTGAAAAGCATTCAATCTCACATGTTCACACTAATGGCACTAGGCTGAGTTTGACTCTGTAACTGCTATTCTGGAAATAAACTCTTTGGCACAGACTCAGAATTTGTCTTTTACATGTTTAGTTGAATTAAGCACCTTCAGAAAAATGAGATGGAACCACACTATGATTCAGATACCACAGGATGACAGCAGCAAGTGTGTGGTCTCAATCTATGTGCTCCATTTCATTAGAATTCACTGGACACTTGCTTTACTATCTTTTGAAATGGGAATCTCCTACTGTTAACGCATAAAGAACAAACAGAAAGGAGTTTTTCATTTTCCCTTTCACTTACCGGCCATCCTAGCATTGAAAAAAAATGATGTATTTGAGGAACACTAGGACAGGAAAATTGATAAGCACTCCAACTTCTTCCCCATAAACAAACGATATTTTAAAGCTATTAACACAGGAGCTGGGCATTCAAAGACAGTTCATTTATCATTCAGTAGTTGGAGAGGGTGACAGGCCTAGGAGCCAGGCTCTGGAAAATGGGCCCTGAGTTCTCTCTCTACAACTGACAACTGCTCCTTCCCAAAGTTTAGTCAAATTCCCTGAGCATTACATGGCCCAGGAAGGCAAAGCCCACATAAAACCTGCAATAAGCCTGCCATGCAAATTCATTATGGAATCCAAGCAAAAGGAACATATTATATTCCCTCTGCCAAGAGGGAGTTTTTAATTTAGACCAAAATTATGATTGCATATTGATCTGACTCTGTTCTCTGGGAAACAAAAATTTTGTTGGAAAAAAATTCAGAGCTGATCACCTCAAATAAAAGGCATATTCTTGGTTGTTTGGAACAAATTTAACTTAAGTGCATCCAAAATAAAATAGATCTCAAGAAGTCAAATCTTAATTCAGAGTTCCTAAAACTACATCCAATATAATCTTTTGTTTGGATGCTCTTTCTACCTCCCTCCCCACCCCCCAAAGAAAAAGCCAAAATTTACTTTAGATTCTAAAATAACTTGTTGATTTCTCCCCCAAAGTTTAATGTGTCTGTTTTAGATCATGGTACTAATAGATGCTAGTCTGACACTCAATGGAATCTTACCTCCTGGGGGTCATGGTTGGTTTGTTTCATAGTTGGTCCTAATACCCAGGTCTGATCTACCCTGTGACTAGGCTCCAACCTATGAAGGGAGGTGACTGGCCACCAGAGAGAGGAGAGGAAATCACCCTCAACCCCTGACCAGACATAAAAGGTCATCAGATATATTTCAAAAAGGTTTTGAGTTTTGGGAGAAAAGTAGAATTTCAATGACAAAAAAAACCCATTTTATCAAGGAAGGATCTGAAGGATAGAAAGAGCAAGCATGGCAATTAACCATTCCCATTTTGTGTAGGGGGATTCAATGGGCAGTTACCCAACACTTCCAACTTCAAGTCTCACTGCGGGGGGGGGGGGGGGAGTAACAAAAATGTTGCGTGAAGGATACAGACAAATACCTGATTCATCAATCTCCACCATCACCTCTCCCCATGCTCATCATTCAACCTGCTGGATATTATTTTCTTTCATGTGTGGGCCTGCTTACAGGAAATAATGCTTATTATCTTCTGATCTTTGGGGTATTTGAAATCCCAGTGCCAGTAATTGCCTGGGGTGAATTAATAAAGTGAGTGCTGATCACGATTCAGCTTCCTACGTAACTTGCCTATGGAAAGAAAATAAACTCATCACACCAGCATGGACGGTCTGGCCCTCAGGCCAGTGTTTTTGGTGATTCAGCACATGGGTGTCCTCTATTTAGTGCCACCCAGGATCTGATCTCCTGCCTTAGCTTACCTACGTGGGTCCAGACTACGGGACCTCATTCGGCCCACTAGCACAGGGAGTCAAACAGTTCTAAAATGAATAAGGAACTCTGATGCCTTAATGACAACATGTAGCAGAAGACAGAACTGCCTTCTCCAACCGTCTCTCAAAATTGGTTGGCTGCCCATCAGCTCAGAGTTGCTCTCAGAAAGGGCACGTGTGAAAGCATCTGCACTACACAGCCTACCAACTACCAGTGTGGTAGAAAACAGAAAACGTTCCTTGCTTTCTTTCCATGGAGATAACCTCTACCAAGGGATTGGAGAGGAAAGACCAGATGGATTCCTAGTGTGAATCAAAAATCTGATAAGGAGAGCCCAGGAAGGAATATAGAGAAGGAATGAAAGAAATTAGGAAGACAACAGAATACTTGGAAGACAGCCTGCAGATAGCACGTGACAATTTCTATAATCTTGGAGTGAAAAGAGGAGAGATCCCAAGGAATACACTAAACTTCACCATGTAGAAGAATTCCTTGCATAGATTGAACTTATTATTGAAAGATGATTCCTAATAGTTATGAGTTGATTGCAGCATTTCTACACCAATTTGGAAAAAAATTCCAGTTTTCAGACTCTTTTGCACAATTTTTGGAAACATTTCAATGAGTCCAGTGACATAAATAAAAATTGGATTTCTTTTAATAAACCACCCTCTGGCTATGTCCTTTCTTTACACAGAATCATCTCTCCCTCCAGTACCATATGATGTCCACTATCTTTGGATACTGTAGTGGGTTACAGAGTACTTGGTTCTACCTTAATTACCCTCTTCCCATTTGTCACAATTGTCGCTATTGTCAACAGACATGTGTGTTATGGTCATCTCAGCAAGTCCTTTGTCACCATTTCTTGTCTCCCACTGCTTTCTGAATTCTATATCCTATATTTCTAACTTAATCATATCTTTTGAAAGTTCTACCTTTGAAAGTCTACCCCAAAACACTTTCACATCCCCCCTTAAATGATATTTAGTTGAATTTAGAACCTATGTTATCAGTTATTTTCCTATGCTATCAGTTATTTCTGATATGTATATCAGTTATATATTCAGATCATTCTTCCATGATCCTGTACAAGTGACATTGCTTTCCTCCCTGCCTGCGTTTATAATTTCTATGCTGCCTTTGGTAAGCTTACATTTCATGGCAATGGATTTACATGTGTATAAAGTTGAATTTATCCATTTCTGAACATAATGGGTTATTTCAATTTATTTCCTCGATTCAGAAAAATCATCATCTATTACTGGATATAGATATCCTATCCCATCCTTTTTCAATAAGCAAGTCAATTATCTTTATTCATTTGAAATTCTTGCTGATACATTCTGCATTTTTTAATCATGCTATTCTCTATGCTATATATATCTGTATATATTGGTTCTTTTGGTCTACTGGATTCAATATATTTATCTGATTCATTCAGATTTTAATGTTAAAAATATCTACTTGAAAAGATTTTTACTTGTTTTATATTTAATAATTCTCTATAATTTTCTCTCTATAGCTATATTTTAAGATGCTCAGTTCCAAATTGTTCTCAGATTTTTGTTTAGCTCTTTACAGAGCTTATTTTGATTTACTTTATCTTTTGGCTTTTCTTCATGGTCAAGTTATTTTACTTTACGACTTACAAATGTTGATTTTGTGTTCACTTTCAGGAAGAGGTATCATGTTTTTGTTCCATGCAATTTCCGTGTGCCTGGTCAGGAAAGTATCACTTCAGAGCAGTTTTGCATAATTGAAAAGAAGTCAGTGGAAATGAAGCCAGGGCAGATACTTCATGAGTCTTGAAAACTTTTAATTTATCAGCTCGCACTCATTTCCTATGTTACAGTTGTCCCGGCTGGGGAGTTTGCTTATAGTTGCCAGATAAGTGACAAATTTCTTCATCATTTCTTAAGGCTGGAGACAGAGTCCTATGACTGAGGACTTGTTCAGAGAACTATGCCCAAGCTATATTGCCACGGCTGTTTCCAGCCAGGCCTCTAACTTCCACACAGAAATAGAGCCCCATCCGACTCATTTCACTTAGCATGATACTTTCCAGGCTGATCCACTTATATGCAAACTTCATGACCTCATTTTTTCTAATAGCTGCATAGTATTCCATTGTATAGATGTACCAAAGTTTCTTCAACCAGTCATCTGTTCTAGGGCACTCGGGTTTTTTCCAGATTCTGGCTATTTTAAACAGTGCTGCAATGAACATATAAGCGCAGATGTCATCAGAAAGAGAGAGACAGACATAAAAAGATTGCACTCATCTGTGGAATATAGAATAATAGACTAGGAGACTAACACCCAAGAATAGTATAAATATATACCAGGGGGTTGACTCCATGCCTTGGAGGCTGGTCTCTCATTCTGGACAACTCAGAGAAGGGAACACCAATTAAAATGTGGTTGGAGGTCATGCGGGGGAAGGGTGATGTGTGCCAAATGTAGACTAGAGACTGAACGCAATGGCCACGCAACACCTTTATTGCAAACCACAACACCTAATCAGAGAGAGAGAACAAAAGGGAATACCCTGCCATAGTGGCAGTGTGTGGGGGGGTGGGGAGATGGGACTGGGGAGGGTGGTAGGGATGCTGGGTTTACTGGTGGTAGAGAATGGGCACTGGTGAAGGGATGGGTTCTTGAACTTTTATGGGGAAAACATGAGCACAAAAATGTATAAATCTGTAACTGTACCCTTAAAAAAATAATAAAAATTTTTTTAAAAAAAGAAATAGAACCCCATCTCTAAACGCCCTACGTCTGGAGCCTACGCTGAATCACGTGACCACTGGCTTTTTATAAGGGCAGTTTCTCACTCTTGCTGTGCTCTCTTGTTTCTCAAATCTGGGGAATTCCTTCCTTTCACCGCCAGAACCAACTCTGCATTTAGAAAAGCTCTCCTGCCTTTTGAAATAAAGAAGCTCCTTGCATTTGTTCTGGTGTAGGATCTTCCTTTCATTTCAATCTAGCAAGGTCTGAACATTCTAACATGAAATACGGTGGCTAGAGTGTGGAGATGTGCCTTACACTCGGCCTCTATCCCTTCATTTCTAACAATAGCCTCATGCCACTGGTCACAGGGAAGGGAACATGATGTTCAGAGCTGGACAATCACCGTGTTTCATTTCCTTGGACCACTGTGGGGTTGGAGTACTATGTGATTGGCAGAAGAAAGAATTGACAGAGCCAATAGGAGACCTTCTCTGTGGCTAATAGGCAAATACCGGAGGGAATGAAATGTTATTTTAAGGAAGAACAATATAAGCTAAGAGATGTCACTTAGTCACCCTCTCCTGCTTAATAGAGTAAGTCATCTATCTGCACTAAGAAAGAATGAGGCTAGCACTCAGAGGAAATCAGCTCCAAGAAATAAACAGGGGAAAAAAAGAAACAAAAAACGTACAGCCACGTTGGAATCCCAGAGTCCCAGCATGCCCAGGGTCGGTCTGATCCCTATTAAATAGGCCAGTGAATTCCTTTGGTCAAAGCTAATTTGAAGCGGGGTTTTGTCGCTTCTATCGGACTCAGGCATCAGAAAATCTAAGTCTGAGAAAACTGAGCAAAGAAAACCATCCACCTGGGTTTCTCTTATTTATTTATTTCTGGTGGGCTAATTGATCACCAGCGGCCAGAAAGAGAACATAGTCACGGGGCCCGGCGACAGAGCAGCAGCAGCGAGGACATTCAGATCTAATCGGGAGGACAAGAGGCACTGTCACAGGAGAAAGCCAAGGTCAGTTCCCAGTCCTCCGAGCAAGGGACATTCACCGGGAGAGTAAGTGAGATGCCAGCGTCAGAGCCGGGAAACAGGAACTGGGAGCAGGAATGAGAACGAACAAACAGGCAGGGCAGCTCTGCAGGCGGGGGTGTGCATGGCTTCGACCTGGGGCAGCCCAGCCCTGCTCCTGGACGCCTCTCCCAGATGCTGAGCCTCTTCCCCATCCCGGCCTGGTGATGCCACCTGGTGTCGAGAGAGGAAGGCGGCTCAGAGCGGGCTGGCAGGAGGAAGGGTCCTTCAGCACAAAGGACCAGACTTTTTTTTTTTTAATTATGTATCACAGCAGTATCTAGACAGGCATCAAACTGAGTTTCATGCTGATTATCAGTTTCCAAGGCAAATATCAAAGCAAATTACCTTCCGAGAGATGTGTCAAGATAGAAGAAACTTGTTTTTAAGTAAGGCAGAGTTGTGAGAAATATTCCACTCTCGGGCTGTAATAACAGTTTGGGCTTATTCTCATCAAAAGGAAACACCTTATCACCCCTGTTTATACTGCGAGGTCAAATGGGAGAAGAAGAGTGTGCTAATGATGCTGGCTAAGAAGGCTTTTCAAATATGTGCAGGAAGGAGCATGAGGAATATTAAGCATTCATCTCCTGGAATACATTTTAATGAGAGGATTAGTCAAATGCTTGTCCCCACCTCTGAAGGGGTATATTAATTCCCTTCTTTGGTAATTAGTGGAGAGCCTTCCAAATAATTAGCTGCGAGGAAGAGGGGTGTGGGGAGTAGAACTTGCCTTCAAGGGGATCGGCTACGAGATGACAGTACCAAGGGAGAGAATTGATTTTCCTGAGTGATAGATGTCCATAACCGAGCCCGACACAGCTATTTTCTAGAATGCTCTTACGAGCAAGCCAAGATGCCCAAATGAGCTCTCTCCCATTGTAGCCCCTGCTGACGGTGCGGACGGATGAGTGTTCTCGTTCCAGACGCTGTCCCCGTGCGCAGGGGAGGTTTCTGCAGACAATTGCGGTGAGTGGATGGGTCATATCTCAAAGTTCCTCTCGGCTGCCTGGTGCCCTGAGTCTTGCTGCCATCCTATTATCTCCCATCCTACATCTCCCTCAAGATTCTCAGGCTGTAAGAAATGGCTCCTTCAAAATGTCACTCACTTTAAGTGTAAGCAGTCACCAGTATCACATTTGAGATGACATTTTCTACGAAGACCCTCCAAGCAGCACGGTGCTCTCCGTTACAGGGGAGCCCGGTGCTCCGTCTCTCCCTCGCGGTAATCATTTACACCGGGTACCTTAAAAGCCTGTGCGTAACTGGGAATACAGGCACCTCATGCCTCTCTATTGTCATCCACGATCCAGCTGTTTAATGAGCTTATTTTATCACTCAGAAACTCTGGAGGCATTTGCACACTGTGGAATGCTGTCACAAGGATGCAGTGCAGTACAGTCCTGGCAGTAGGGTGTGCAGAGAAACGGTCGAGAACACTCAACGCCTCTCTCTGCCCTTTTAGGGCTGAAAAAACAACTCAGACTTAAACCACTGGAGAACCTGGCTTTAAAGGAAGATTGCCAATAATCAACTATATGAATCGGGCATTTCTGGAATTTGAGTTGATCACAGTAGTTTAGATTCCAACACAATTGTTTAATCCAAAATAAGCAACATCTCCGAATGCAGCAGTTATGCATACCTAGGTTGAGAACTCAACATGACACACGAAATGGCACCTGAACTGTGCAGGAGGAAGAGAGCAGCGTGGAACACCTTCAACAGCATCAAAGAAGTGGTTAAGAGGACAAAGAACCTCTGGCTCGGGGCATATCCTTTCGACTCCACCATTCTTTCTGCACTAACATACACTTCAGAGACCTGGGCCCTACAAAAACAGGATGAGAACGCTATTCGGGTATCCCAAAGAAGAACTGAAAGAGCTATGCTTGGAATATCACGTTTCACTCAAGTGAGAAGGAATCTGGAGTTCCGACCTCCATCGACGATAAAGAATCAGGGATGCTGTCTTGTTTGCCAAAGCATCGAAAATCAGATGGGCTGGATACGTAATGCGATTCAGAGACGACTGCTGGATTAGAGCTGTTACTGACTGGATTCCACGGGATGTCAAAGACCACGTGGCCGCCCACCAACGAGATGGTCAGACTTCTTTGTCAAAACCCTGAACAAATGGTTTGATGCTCTTTGTGTTCCTGGAGCGAGCAGATGCCATTGGGCTACAGTAGCACTTGACAGAAGCGAATGGAGACATTATTGGCACCTGCTCGAGCAAATCAAAGATCAATGGGAAGACAAGTGATACAAGTGAAGGAAATAAGCAGCATCAGTGATCCCACCTAGCACTTTGATTTTGTTCATAAATTATATTAAAATCACTTGTATGCATATAGGTATCTATACACACACAGATAAATTTGGCTGTGATTTTTTTAAAAACCAAAATAGGTCTTTGGTTTTTGTAAAAGCACATTATTGTATAAGCACATCTAAAACTTTCTTGAGTTTAAAAATATAAATATATTTTAACATTGATATATTTTTCCTATATTTGATTTTATGTTTTGGGGAGAGCTCCTCAGCCACTCAGGAGACCCAGGATAGCCACTCCAGTCATTTTTACCCACTGAACCACTGGTTCGATGCAAAGGCCTGAGCCAGGCTCTGCCGTGCTGGAAATTCCCTGATACTTTGATACTGTCATTTGCTCAGCCATGTAGCAACTCTTATGTATAACTTCTTGCACACATCAGGATGTGTTAGTTTCCATGGAGAAGTGACTGAACATGCCCTTAATTGCTTCAAAGGATAAATTTATAGAAATGCAATAGGTGGGTCAAATAATTCATAAACTTGGGGCCACAGTAGGGTGTTTGCAGTATAGCAGGTAGGGTGCTTGCCTTGCACATGGCTGGCCTAGGTTTGATCCCAGGCATCCCATAGGGTCCCCCCAAGCACCATCAGGAGTGATCCCTGCGTGCAGAGCCAAGAGTAAGCCCTGAGCATTGCTAGGTGTGGCCCCCAAACAAAACAAAACATTTGTGAACTCTACTGACTTAACACCAACAGTCTTTGTAAGAGTGCAATCACTTTTCTCTTTCACCACTCATAGCAGGAGGTTTCCATATCCCCCAAACCGAATCTCCCTTGAGAATGATGGTTACCTCTGGGGTTATTCATGGTTTCTAGGCAAAAATGATACTCTGTTATCATTTTAATTTGTTTTTTCTAATTCTTAGTGAAGCCGATCTTATTTAGTAGAGATATTGGCTATTTGTTTTGTATTTATAACCTACATTTTCCTATTATGCTATGGTTACCTTATTGATCTTGGAGATAAGAAGTAATAAGGAAACTAATACCTAAGGTTTACTGAGTATCATAAGCCAGCCCCTGTTTAGGGATTCTGTGTTTGTTTGCTCTTCCCAAATAGATAAGTGCTAATATCATCTATATTTTTACAAATAAGGCATCTGAGAAATAGAGAGGTTAAATCAGTTACCTAATACAATTCTTACATAAATGGAGACTAATACTTCATTGTGCATATTATAAAGATGATTAGCCAATCAATGTGTTTGTTGAGTAAGGATGTTTTTCTTGGTATATCCTCCATCATCGAATTTTATTTTCTCTCCATTTGTTTTCCCTTGGTACGATTCCTGAACTCTGTTGTCATCAAATAAATTGACTTTTCTTTATTAAATTGACTTCTGCCTTTGGTATCTTTATAACTTGAAGAAGATTCAAATAAATATAATTCAAACACATACAGACATTTAAACAGGATAGAAGGATATAAAATAGATGCTCTCTTTCCATTGTGCATAAATCATGGCTCCATGGAGTAAAATTATTTGAACTACTCAGATTTTTATTTCTTCTGACAGCCTCTCTGTGACTCTAAAACTAAAAGAGATCTGACTTTTTTAGCTAACTTATTCCTTGTTTCTTTCTCCCCCACCCCGCAAAGAATATCAATTTTGGTTGTGAGTACTTTTATAACTCTAAGGAATGTACTTCAACCTCGCTCTCTTGATTTATCAATTTTACACGGTAAGCCTTAATAAGGGGCTCATTCTTAATGGGGGAAAATCATATGTAAAAAATAGTTACTCTTTATTCCTGCATCATAAAATGCCATATTTATGAAGGAATACTTCACAAGAAGCAGGTCTATCTGTACTCATTTTAATAAAACCAGAGAGAACTGCAGGAGTGGAATAAAAGCTGCTGATATAAATGTTATACGTTATAAGTTTGTGCATTGTTATGTGGATCCTATATGTTAGAGCAAATTTCCAACTATATTGCCTTATTTATTGTTCAGAATAATTTTTAATGTATATCAACGAATTCTCCTTACATCTTCTAGATAAAGAAACAACACAGACCGTTTGTGTCTAGATTAAGTCACTGCAGTGCTCTTGAGGTTGAGTTTGGTTTGTGTCAGCACCTCCCTCGCCTTATAGGGAGCAACATTGCTCTGAACAATTAGCTCTCCTGTCCCCTCATCTGCAAAATGCAAGACTACAAGCGCCAGTATTCACAAACTTTCAAGAGAAAGCCACCGAGAGAGCTTGGAATTCATGAAGCATGCAATGGAGACCAGAGTCAGCAAATGCAGTACATTTCCCTGGCCACAAGGGATTCATTCTAAGAAGAGTGTGGAGCAGGAAGCGTCAGAATCTCCACTAATCTGTACTTTAGCTGGGAATAATGGGGCCAAGTTCTTGCTTTCTTCTCCTGAAGGAAGTCGCCTGTGCTCCTGAGGGGTGCTGGCAGGTATCTCAAACCCAGTGTGGGAGCCGGTCCAGAGTCACTGAGTGAGGAGAAACTCCTGCTTCTTTCTCCGGCTTCTTTCTGGTCCATTTCTACTTCATTTGCTCAGCTACACTGGCCAGTGTAGACTGCAATCTCTTTTTCAGGTGTTGGTGCTGGTGCTGGTGAGCAGTGGGCAGGGGTTACTCCTTACTCCATGCTCAAGGCATCATAACCCATGGCAGGGATCAAACTTGGGTTGGCTGCACATAGGTAAATAGCTCTGCCACCACAGTATCTTTCCGACTCAGCCTTTCTTATTATAGTTGTTTGAGATGGTTTTCTTTCTCGACTGTAATTGCACAGTTAATTAATAGTAATCCAATACCAGCTTTTCAGACTTGAAACTAGAGCTCTTTCTACTCTGACATGCTGAGTCTGAAAGCAACATCTTTATTCAGGCTTACCAAGCTCATATCCTCCAGGTCCTCTTAAGCCTATCTTGTGATATCTTCCTCATATACCATAATGTTCTTTATTTTTTTAGTATTATTTAGCTATTTTATATGTTCTTTAGAAATAATAAAACAATATAGTTGTGCAGAATTCATTCATTCAGAAACCAGGATGCATATATTTTGGGGACTGATATTTCATTTCCTACATATGTGAAATAATACTCTAGGTAAGAACCTAGTTAATTTAAAAACTTTGTACTAAGCGTATTTACTTTTATTTTTTAGATGAAGGAAACTGGCTCATTTTCAGTCATAGAACCCACCTTTCCCTACTGTTGGTGTAAGATATGTGGTCACAAATGTTAATTATAAATTAGCTAGTTTAGAGGCAATTCTACCTGAGAAACAGTATTAGAATTATTTATTTGCCTCTTAGATGAGCATTGGAAGCTGACTTAAGCTAAAACGAGGCTAAATTACTATACATTTGAATGAAAATTCTACTCAGGATAGTTCCTTGGGGAACCACTAGTCTACATGCTGAGGCCCTAGATCATTTCTCCTTTCCCCCTTTTTTCCAGCACATTCTTACAAGCCTAGAGGACACACAGTCTTGACAATATCAGTGATGAAACAAATAAAGAATTTCAAATGCTAAGACTGAAGAGAATGGTTCTAAGCACGGAGTGAGCTGGGAGGAGATCACCAGACGGCAACTGAAATGTGTGTCCATTCTCAAGGGGCCCCGGGAGCTCTGCCAAAGGCCACAGTGATTGACGCTCTAGGTTCATTATTACGCTTGACTTTTTTTGAAGTACAACTTAATTTTTCAAACTTTTCAAAACTTTGACTTCTTTCCGGGTGTAGGAAGCACTAGATCACTATCCTTAAACTTCAAAAACCACACAAAGGTAGAAGTAAGGAAGGAAAAACACAAAAGAGATTTGAATTCTTCCTACATGCATTCCATCGACTCTGTTTCCCAAAAGCAACCATCTAAAGAGGCGTGTGTCTATTCATCCACCCGAGATGGGAAGGGTTTGCTGGAAAGGAAATAAAGCACAGTGGAATAGTGGCTCAGCGTGTAGGCGACTGGATCCCAAAGGAGATGTGTCAAGGGGTGGAAAACTCCATCAGCTGGACAGACAGAGGCTGGAAGGGTGATCTCAGTGTCCAGAGGCAAGAGGGAACCTGCTAGAGAGAGGGGGGTGCTGGAGAGATCTGTGTATTTATAGAGAAAAAGTAGGGAGACAGATGGGTGAAATTCTGGCTGAGAGTCATGGAAACTCTCCACCCATCACCATAACCAATCTTTAAAATTTTTTTTATTTGTCCCTTATTCCCTGGTCCCATATTTTCCATGATTTCATCATCTTTTTCTCTCCCTCTCTGTCAGCCTCTCACATTTCACTCAGTTGTTTTTCTCTGTGTAAGAGTCTCACTTCAGAATCATGTACCTATTATTATTACAATTCTTCTTCTTCTTCTTCTTCTTCTTCTTCTTCTTCTTCTTCTTCTTCTTCTTCTTCTTCTTCTTCTTCTTCTTCTTCTTCTTCTTCTTCTTCTTCTTCTTCTTCTTCTTCTTCACATTATTATTCAAGCTCTTTCCTCCTTCTTTCTTCCTCTCTCTCTCTCTTCCTCCCTAAAAATATTTTCCCTTGCATGTTATAAAAGCCTTTTTCATCAACAACCTTAATGTTCGTTCCAGCTGCAGTTTCCTCCTTGCTTCTTTTCCAAAGAACTGTCTCAGAGGGAAGTGGATACAGCTGGGCATTCAACAGCAAGTTAAAGAAGGGTCTCCGGCTTTGTTTTTGTAAGTTAATGGGTCAAATAAATCCTCCACTAAAGGTTTGTTCTGAAGGATACCTTCTCTTTTTTTATTGTACTTCAAGTAACATGGCTATTGCTGTTGGTTTTGATGTAATTGGGTCAGCTGCAGGTAAGACAAGCACCAGGTTTCCTGAAAATCACTCTGCCCTGCAGTACAGTTTGGACGACTATAGTTTTATAATATAATTGAAAGTTGGACAACGCAATCTTCTTTTTGCTCGTTTTCTGTTTTGCTCAGAACTTCACCAGAGGCCTGAGCAATAGCATAGTAAGTAGGGCACTTGCCTTGTACATGGCAAACCCTGGTTCAATCCCCAGCACCCCATCCAGTCCACTGAGCACCGCCAAGAGTGATCCTTGCATGTAGAGCCACGAGTAACCCCTGAGCATTGCTGAGGATGACTCCAAAACAAACAACACTTTTTTATTTTTGGCTACTCAGGGAGTTTGATGATGCCATCCAAATTCTAGTAGTGCTAGTTTTAAGTCCTAAGAATGCCATCAGTGTGGATGCCTTGGGGAGGAGGGTCATCTGATCAACGACCACCCTTTTCTTAGACTGCAGTATCCTCTACAGAGGGAAGTGCTCTGCCGCACGCATCCCTAAGCCTGTGTGAGTCAGGGCTTCTGCGGAGTGGGCAAAGGGAAGCCCTGCTCACAGGCAGTCGCAGCTGTTACTGACTCCCTCGGGGTGAGCAAAGCTGGGCTCCCCCCAATTTTAGTGGAAAACTTTCCTGTGGCTTTTAGAAATCGTGAGAATAAGGCACTAAAAGGAGAAAGGATACTGTCTGTAAGTGGATGGAGGGAGAGACAGAGACAGAGACAGAGAGACAGATTGAGACAGAGAGACAGAGAGACAGAGTCAGTCCTATGTTTTTAAAACGAAATTTAAGAAGCAAACGGATGAGAAGGATAGTGGAGGGCTGAGCCTGGGGTAGATGGCAGCCGCCACTGGCCCCGAGGGACAGAGCCCAGATGCCCATGGGACACCGCCCTGTGCAGCTCCCATTCTCCAGAACTCATGGCAGGGGGTGAGTAGGACCCAGAGGCACTGGGCAGAAGGCGTGGAGGTGTGGATGTCTCTGTGTCACGTATTCTGACTACGGATCACGGGTCTCACAGGTAAAACACTCTCTGGGACCACACGACACAACATAAGAAATGACCGAGCGTGGAGGATGAGATTTGGGCCTGATTGGCAAGAATCTTGGGCCTAAGAAACAGATTTTTGCCATGGGGTGAAACACCGCATTGTATTAGAACCTGCCAGGAGCGGGGGTGAGACCCCCACATGAATCCAAAGAGCTACTAAGCCACATCGTGCAGTGCCACCTCCCCTGGGAGCCCCGCCCACGCACAGTGCCACCCCCTCCCACAAACACACCCTTGGCGCCTGCGTTTGCAGCAGAAAGCTGCTGTGAGAGGCAGCATCCAAGGACCAGCACCCCCTCGGCTGGCGCAGCCGCCTTTCCCAAGCTCATTTGCACTTTGGTGGTTTTGCTTGGCTTGGCCTTTTACAACTTGGCAGCTCAGAAAGTGAAACGAGAGACTCAGCAGATTTAAAAAATTTTTTTTTTACTCCAAATGTTCCTTTAATACTAGTTTTTCTTTGCACAGAGATTCCTGGTACCCTAATTAATTGTTCTTGGCATATTTTTTTTTTAAAGCATCTCCTAGCATTTGTGAATCTGTCTTGATTCCGCCCTTACCTTGCACCCACTGACATTTTCAGCCCCTCGAGGAAAGGCACCTCCCTGGAACGAGGTGAAACGTGTTTACTTGGAGGCTCCTGATGAAAGTTGCTGGATTTGGTGGCAATTTAGGGTAACAGTCTTAAGAAATGCCAGCTGGCAGGAAAAGAGCAGTGTCCTGTTCACTCCCTTCTGTAAGAGCTGACTTTTGGGAACACTTTGCCACTTGACTATACGTTTTCCAAATGCATTTGCAGTAATTAACAGCCTGAATGGGACCCGTTGGCACTCAGATCAGAGGGCTACTTTCCTCTGGGATATTTGACAGCTGCCCAAGATGTCACTCTGCATCTCAAAGCAAGAAGAAACCTCTGACATCCTGAAAACCACCACAGTGGTATTTATCAAATATGAATGGGAAGAGTGTGAAGGGGAGGAGAGGGAAGAGCGAGGGCTCTTTTCTCAGAAAGAAATCCTTCCAGAAGAAAGGGAGAATGGCCTTAGCTCCGAGCCCACGCGTGAGTGCTTGCACCAGTCACCTGGAGATGGAGGTCGTATGTGTTCTTAGAAAACGTTGCGTTTGCATTGAGAAGTGAAAAGGAAGTCCTGACTCTGAAGTTCTATCACCGCTCTGCCAAACTTACTACCCAAACAGCAGTGTCTATTCGCCTACTGACGCGACTTACGTAGGAGCACATTAAAGGGAATCATTTGAAATGAATAAAGCATATTTGTATACTTCAAGGAAGCCTAAGGGAATCTGCAAAATCTAGGCGTCAAGGGGGAGAGAGGTGTCAGCTAGCCTTTGCACAATGTCTCGTAACACAGTGGAACTGGAAACCCATCAAAAGTGTTAGAAATTGGGTGCCTCATGACTTGTACCCGCTGTTGAAGAGTTTCTGTGATTAAAAATTCCTTAAAAACTAGAAATTTCCTATACCTCCATGTCGCTCGAGAAAAGATATTATTCAGAGCAGCGGGAGTTACCACCAAGGTGAGGTCTAGTTCTATATTCAGAGACGCCCCGGCCGAGTGCTGGCACTTACTAGGTAAGGACGATGGCGACCGCATCATTCAGGACACTCTCTCCAAACAGCAGCGTGTATAGGTCGGGGTCCACGTGCAGCTCGTGGAAGATGGCCAGCACGGTCACTAGGAGAAACACAGCCTGCAGTTAGAGTGACACTGAGTCAAGGAACCACGGACCTGGACTTAGTTCTGATCACCACAAAAACCTTTGCCTCCTAATGCTTCTCTCAATTTCATCCTCTCCCCCGAAACCAGACTCTGTTCAAAAGACAATCTCAGCCAGTGTCCCCTGCTTGCAGGTTTCTCTGGAACCCTCACGGCTTACAGAGAAAGTCTAAGGTCCCTCGTCTTGTCATTGCACCCTGCTTGCCTCCTGCCATCTCCCTCTCCTCACCTGCTCAGCCACCGCTGCCTGCCTCGCTCAAGTAAACACTGGACTGGCTAGAATTTCCCAAACATACGAGCAATTTTTTTTTTTTTTTGCTTCTTTTGGGTCACACCTGGTGATGCACAGGGGTTGTTCCTGGCTCTGCACTCAGGAATGACTCCTGGCGGTGCTCAGGGGAACCATATGAAATGCTGGGAATCAAACCCAGGTTGGCCGGGTGCAAGGCAAACGCCCTACCTGCTGTGCTATCATCACTCTAGCCCCACATGAGCAATTTTAAAATTACCCTTGTGTCTTGGATCACCTACCAGGCCAATAATTTATTTTCATGCACCTAGTACCATTCTCTCCATTCTTTAAAAGAATACACACACACACACACACACACACACACACACACACACACACACACACCTTTGACAACAGTTCTTGCTGCAGTAAATCTTTACTCCCTCTCTAAAAGCCTCTCAGCAGAGACCCGGCCGACCCCTTTATGATCCCAGCCTTTGGATCAAATGGTGGAAATTAGCCCAGGAGAGCCTGGAGGCTCATCTCGGCGAGGCAGGCTCCTTAGATGTTCAGCCGTGCTTGAGTGACGGGCTGAAGAATGAGTGAGTCCCGAGGGAGAGGCACTCCGCATCTGGTCTCACTCTCTCCCGGGACCAGTGAGTGGGAAGGGGGGATGCCTGTCTGAGAAACGGGATCTCAGGCCCTGGCTCCAAGGCCTGCTACTCCGTTTCCAATGGCCTGTGTGTGTCTGTGTGTGTGTGAGTGAGTATGAGGTGTGGGTATGAGCGTGTGTGTGTGTGTGAGTGTGTGAATGTGTGTGTGAGTGTGTATGAGTGTGTGAATGTGTGAGTGTGTGTGAGTATGTGTGAATGTGTGAGTGTGTGAGTGTGTGAATGTGTGTGTGAGTGTGTATGAGTGTGTGTGTGAGTGTGTGAGTGTGTGTGAATGTGTGTGAGTGTGTGTGAGTGTGTGTGAATGTGTGTGTGTGAGTGTGTGCGAGTGTGTGTGTGTGAGTGTGTGAGTGTGTGTGAGTGTGTGAGTGTGTGTGAGTGTGTGAGTGTGTGTGAGTGTGTGTGAGTGTGTGAATGTGTGTGTGAGTGTGTGTGAGTGTGTGAGTGTGTGTGAGTGTGTGTGTGTGTCGGGGTCACAGGGCTGCTGGGGCAAACATCAGGAAGCAAGTGTCCACACACTGATTGTCTCTATCCATCAGACCCGTTCGGGCACTGATATTTCGAATCGCCATGCAGAGCGTGCACAGCAATCATTGGGGAAATGATCCCACAGGTTGATTGCCAGAGTGGAACCAGGCTGACTGCGCTGATGCTGATGTAACGCGAGCGGCAGTGCAGGGATCTTCACCTCTGCTCCTCTCTGTTGCCTAGTAACTGTCATGGACGAGGGTCCCGGGGGTGGGACGGGGGAGAGTGGAGTTTGAGGGTCTGGGAGCAGGCTTGGGAGATTTGGCTTCACTGGGGAGCCGGCGAAGGGTCATCTGAGGTGTGGCACAACCCAGGGTGTGACCTTCGGGAGTGACCCAAGAGAGACACCACAGGGCAACACGGGTGTGGGGCAAGGGGTGAGAGGAGGTAAGTGCCCCCGGGCAGGAAGAGATGTGGGTTCAGCTCCCCAAACTCCTGTACCCCCCCCAATCCTGATGGTCAATGGTCATAGTGCTTTGGGCTGTTTTTATTCTGTGGGTCTCTTCTTCCCTCTGTGCCTCTGGCCCCGTGCTTGGTGCTGGACAGAGGTGACCATTAGCGAGGTGACCATTAGCGAGTGAGCACGTCAAAGGTATCGCTGGGCAGGACAGAGCAGAGGAGATCGTACTTGCAAGGAACGTGGCATGTGAGCTGGAGCGAGAGAAAGCAACCGGCGACTCCAGGCTGCACAGCCGGGCAGGAAAATTGGTAGATTGGGACATCTAGGGGAGTTGGCTACGGATATGTCACAGATATCCAGGTGGAATGTGAAGTGGAAATTTCAGTAAGAAATAGGAGGCTGGGGTTCTACAGAGTTAAGTCAGGAGAAAGAATTGGGAGGGTATGAGCATTTAGATGCAACATGAAGCCAAGACGAGACGGCCTGGGTGATGTGTATAAACTGAGACTTCATCAGAGATCCCTGGGGGACACACACAGCTGAGGGCCGGGGGCGGGTGGATTCACGGCATATCTGTGTGTTGCTCTTGCCACATCTGGCCACAAGCATGATGGACACCAAGTCTATCGTGACCTTCTGCAAATAGATTTCCGTTTATGAAAACTTATCCCCGAAGAAGGAATGTGGAGTACAACCACGAGCTTGGGGATAGAAGAAACAAGGGAAGAAAAATGTCCTGAGTTAGCCTGACAGTTGGCCAGATCTCATTTTACCGGGCATAGAATCAGTTCCCTTCTTCTAGCTGGATGGGTCCCTCGCCACCATAGGCAGGATGGCGGGGAGCAGCTCTGGGAGAGCTCAGGGCTTACTCTGGCTGCCACCCGGACCCCTGCAGGTGGTGCTGGTGGTGGGGAACAATGACCTCTACCACGGAATCCCTTTCTCGTCCTTGGATAGAGCCAGGCCCCGTATCTAAGCCCAACAAAGAGGCTGCAATTTGGGATTTAGCATGATGGCATTTTCCTTTTGCAAGACTCACAGGGCATGAAAGCACAGTCATGCTTAAGCCAGAAAATTCTATCGTGGCAGCTCTGCCCCCAGCCTTCATCCCTGTGGTTGTTTATTTGTATTTTCACAGCTCTGAAGACGGCTTGCAGCTCCACTGCACTCCAAGAGGCTCCCGGGGACATCCACAGGGGCGCCAGACACGCGGCTCATCCCACTGTATTTCCACGGGCGAGGAGGGAGGGACTCCGCCGGGTTAAGCTCTGCTTCTTCCCACGGGGCGTGTTTGGGAGGGAAGGCTACACAGCGAATGGCCAGGCTTCCAGCACCCACCCCCAGGCAGTTCTGACAGTCCTTTTTGTACAAAGGACTAAACTCCACTTCATAAATGATCTCCCACACAAAAGAGAACGCTATGACTTCGCACATTCTCATCTACCCTGTGAAGAAATGGAACCGCCTCTGAATAAAGCCGGGCAGTGTGTCCTAGGAGAGGAACCATTTGCTGGGACCACAAATGAGTTGAATAGGTGAGTCAGGAAATTAACCACCCACTGTGGCTGGCCAGCTTGAAGCTTTTAAAAAACTCATTTAATTAGCTTGCTGGCAGGGCTCAGTCTTACACACAATGTCCAAGACTCTCTGTGGCTACTTCCTGGGACAATGGCTCTGGAAATAGCTGTGGACAGGCCAACCCCAGCTGCTCCCACACCTAGCCAGGCCTGTCCGGACTACCCAAGCCCAAGGTAAGACCTTAAAAGAAATGCCACTAGATGAACCCACTGGTAGTAGCAGTGTGTGGAGAACCTTCTAGACACTATCAGGGAGAGGAGGAGATGACATGATTCAATTTTCCTGCCCTCTGCTCTGATGAGGGAGTTTGGTCACTTTTGCCTCTGGCATCCTCCGCTCCCACTCATCCCAGAAAAAACTGGAACTAATGTTCCCTCTCGGGCTCCAGGATACGTCACCACACCCCCTTCCTGACAGTTTAACTAGAGACACAGCCACTTGTTCTCCCAAATTGGCAATAAGGGATGCAAGTACTCACAATACTCTCTCACACACACAAACACACATATTCCCCCTGGCCCCTGGGTGAGTCACGGATGACTGGGACGTGCCATGGAATCCCTGAGAAAATGGACTCAGCCGCCAAGGAGCAGGAGACTTGGGCTGAGGGATGAGGCAGCGGTGAGGAGTGTTTGTGAGAGACTGGTGCTCAGGGATGGAGAGAGGCTAAAGCACAAGGAAGACGACAATCCCGGGGCACAAAGTGAGCAAGGGGAGCTCTTGGGCTTCTCATTCACAGGTTTGCAGAACAAAGCCAGAGCCAAAGAAGAAAAGCGACTGGGTCGTGAGAGCAGAACCTGGGGGTTGGAGGAGAGCTGTTTCCTCAGCCCGGTGAGAGCTTTCTGCAGGAAGCAGGACGTAAAGAGAATTAAAATGGCCCAAAACATACTTGGGGGTGGGGGTGGGAGTGATGACCAAGGCTGTTGGGGGAACAGTTTTTTCCCCAGCGTGCCCGGACACGGTGCGTCCTGGGTCCAGACAGACGCGGGGCGAAGGATAACGGGCACGCGGAGAAACGCCTTCCGGGAGCCGGCGGTGGCTGTTCACTTTATGGCCAAACACGCACATATTTTATAGAGGGTCTCGGCTTATAGGAAGGTCCAGTCACATAAAGTCCAGCATGATGGGCCTATCACCTTTCTTTCTCTGCTTGGCCCCGGTCCACTCCCTTTCAAGGCTAGAGGCTGTGGTTTGGATGTCCTGCTAAGCATATGTGACCGTTTCTGTGCCTTTGGTGCATGTGACTGGGAGGTTGAGTGAGGCTCAAGGCTGGACACCTGGCGCCAACAGCCTGCTCCTGCCAACTTGGCCGAGATGCTCCCTTCCACGGAACTCCCTTCAGGACCACTTGGCAAGGTTGGGTCTAATCTGTTCCGGTGCCCGTGGCCACACTCCACACGGGGCTAGGGAAAGCTGCTGAGGTCCAAGACAGGATCATTCCCCATCCTCAGGAGGGAAAGCCGAGCACTCAAGCAGGATGGTATCTCGATGAATGTCTCTATCATCTTCATGCCGAGAGTCTTGTCCCCGACTAGAACCCCATCCTAGCACTGGAATGAAACTTCTCTCAGCTGACACTGACCCGCTGTACCTGGGGACTAGGATGCAGGCGACGGCAGCTGGCCCCCGAGGGGCTCAAAGCCCCAGTCCTTAAAGGATGCTTTGCTTCATTTCCTCTGCTCCCTTCACCTGGCCCCCTTCCTGATGGCCCTGAGGTCCCTCTTCAGCCTGCAGGGTGACAGTTCCTTCTCACCATCTCCACCAGCTGCTCCCTGACCCATATTCTCTGGGCAATATTTTTAGGAGAAATTTAAATTTCAGATCACATTTTTAATGTGACTCTCAGCACCCCATCCTGAGGCTTGCCTGGGTCCTCGGGTGCCGCTGCACAGTTGCTCGTCCCCAGGAGTTCTAAGTTGTCACTCCTCCTCGACAGAACGTAGGCTGTCCCTGGAGAGGGCAGCCTGTGGTTTTCTGTGCAAATCAGTTTTGTGACACTCTTCCCCGACACCTGGAGAATCAGCAATGGCTCAGGCTCCTGCCGCTGAATTGTGTCAGGCCTGACAGGTGAAGAACCCTGATATTTAATAATTGAAGTAGTATTTTTCCATTTCCTAAAGCGATGATTGTGAAAGTGTTTTTTTTTTTCTTCTCCTTCTTTTTCACTCACTCCCTCAGAGAAAAGAGGGAGGGGTGGGGAATTCTCTACAGCCTTTCCCGAACTTGTCCAATAAAATATGCTACTTGATAAGATTTCCATAAGATGCTCCTAAACCGAAGGAGGTGTCCTAGGTCAGGCTGGACGGCAGAGTCAGCCGGAACCTTCTAGGTGAGCAGTCAGCAGCCTAGGAGTGCAGCTTGTTGGGAAATCAGGTGCCGCCAATCCTATCCTAGAAACTGCAACGAGCAAAGTCAAGCCTCCGAAGTTGTTGAGAGAGATATTGCCAAACCCAACCACCGTGCTCAGATTAAATGCAGGATGTCATTGTGTGAGAAGTCACCCAAACATCAGGAAGGAAGTGGGCCCCCTCCCGCAGTTCCCCGAACCGTCACCATGCTGTGTCTGTATGGGAGTTGAGGCTGCCTCAGTCGCCGGGAGACACCCACTGGAGCGCAGGATCATTGGTCTCCTGCAGGGGTCGCAGGTACCAAGGTGCAGTGGTCTGGGGACCCCCATGGGCTACTGAGACCTGTTCTGGGAGATTCCCAAGGTCAAAACCATCTTATGAGTAATGTGAAAATATCACTTGCATTTTTCAGTGCTATTCTTCCATTTACATACAGTGGAATTTTCCAGAGGCGATAATGAGTGATTGTCCAACTGAATGCAGAAGCCGATGTGAGAATCCAGCTGCCTCCCATTATGTCACATTATGGAGATTCGCAAAATGTAAAACAATGCTACTCTTCTCGGTCATTTCTTTTTTGTTTGGGAATAAATGTATCTTTCCTAAAAATACATTATTTATATGACTCCATTGGTGGCATGACTTCTATTTTAAATCAAGCAATAATAATATGTTTTAATTTTTTAAGTTATACTACAAAAAATTAATAGATAAATACAAGCAAAAATTCCTCTGGTCATCTAGAATTTTGAGGAATTATAAAGGTATTGTGATATCAAAAAAAAATGAGAACATTTATCCTAAGGTAGCTGTTATGTTGTTAAAAATTAGAGTACATCCTATGATTGGGACTTATACTAGATAAGTTCCATCTTTGCATGAAATGTAAAAATAGTCTTTTAAATAATTTTCAGAGTCAAGGAGGAAAAAAAATTATTCAGTACCTGAAATGAACATTTGTCAATTATACCTCAATTAAAAAAAATTTTAAAAAGTCATCTCTGTAGAACTTAATTCTTTTGTTGGGTTTCTGATGAAAAAAACCCCTAGACCTTAATATCTTTTACCACACAAAAGACCACTGGGGTCTTTTGTCCTGCATGTGCAGAATTTCTAATAACTTATAGAAAATGCTTCTTTTCATATCTATTCCACAGGCACATTTCTGGAATCACTTTTCAGTCATTAGTGTTTGCATCAAAGCTCTTTTTGGGATACAAGAATTTGGTGGGCAGAGAATGCCTCTTCAACCTATGGATACATAATAAAATCATTGGTAATTCACACCCTTCCTTTGACTTGAAATAATGCCAAATGGTGTACCAGAATAATCTACTTCTCCCTTTACTCAAAAGCCAGAAATATAGTCACTGACAGTATAAATATGAGACCATGAGAATTGGAATTAAACAAAGAAAAATAATTATATATGTATGCATATAAATGTGCAATACATGCATATGGAAAACACCTGAGTATAAATTCAGATATGTATATGTGGGGAGATATCTGGTATTTGGGAATTTAGGAGCTAAAACTTGCAGGCACTTAAAGCAAGTGCTTTAAAATTTTCCCCAAAGGTACCTACATCAAGAATATTCTAAATTTAACATTAGCAAAAAACATAAACATTTAACAAAGATCCAATTTCCCCACCAATGGGGTTTAATGAGCTGAGGTGCGGCTTAATGGGTGCATCTCTGCAGATAGCCCGTGTCTGGGTGAGGATGGTTTGCCCTGTCATAAGTGCATTCTCCTCCCTCTCATTCTGACTAAAGCATCTTTCTATTTTAAAAATGAAAATGGTAGAGGGGGTTGTGCATACGGGTCACAAAATAAGTGCAGGGAAGAACTTAGAGGTATACGATAGGCTTGTGGGTTGCCAAAGAATGAACACTTGGAAATAAAAATATTCCCGTGACCCATTAAATGTAACAGTAGTCAGGGAAGACATTCGGTCACAGAAACACTCGAGTGAGTCATGGCACACACAACAAAACTTCTCTGGTGGCAGAATGTTTAGAAATTAGCAGATGAGGTTCTCAGGGCATAGTTCAGTGGTAGGGGGCTTGCCTTGCACATGGCCAAGCTGAGTTAGATCCCCAGGGCCCTGTATGTCCCGTGAGCACTGTGAGAGTGATGCCTGAGCACAATGTTAGGAGTCATCCCTGAGCACAGTTGGGGATGGCTCGGAAACAAACCAAACCAACAGACCTATGCAGATGCCTTATACCACCACCTCCCGGCAATGGATCAAGACCAGATGGATGTGCAGGCGCGATCCGAAGGGGAGGGTGGTAATCCCTGTTCTCCGAGATGAGCAAGATGGCTAACGGGGAATGAGGGAGACGCTGAGAAGAGCCGACCCAGGGCCTGTGTGAGAGCAAGGGGAGCACCGGGGCGGGGGGAAGTCAAGCCTCAAATACCTCATTCCCGTCCTCGCTGGGTCTGGCTGAGTCAGCCCCAAAGACGCCCAGGTGGGGTCCTGGGCCGGGGCAGAGTATCTCACGGGCCACAGGGACTCTGCAGATCTGCACGGGCCTCACCTAACCACAGCGGAGTCCTTAGCTCCAGGAACAACTGTGCCTGGAGACAGACACGGTGAAGAGAAGACAGATGGGAGATGCAAAATAAAAACAAAGAAAGGAAAAGAAAAGAAAGAGGAGGGAAGGAAGAAAGAGAGAAAGGAAAAAAGAAAGGAAGAAAGAAAGGAAAGATGAAAGAAAGGAAGAAAGGAAAGAAGAAAGGAAGGAAGGAATGAAGAAAAGAAGGAAGGAAGGAAGACAAAGAAAGAGAGAGAAAAGACAAAGAGAAAGAAAGAAAAGAGAGAAAGGAAAAAAGAAAAGAAAAAGGCAGAAAGAAAAGAGAGTGAGAGAGAGAAAGGATAGAGAGAGCGAGAGAAAAGAGAGTGAGAGAGAAAGGACAGCACGAGAGAGAGAAAGGAAAGACAGAGAGAGACAGAGTGAGAGAGAGAGAAAGGAGAGAGAGAGAAAAAGGAGAGAGCGAGAGCGAGAGAGAGCACGCAGATTCGAGGAGCTCCCAGCATGAGAGCAGCTTCAGCTTGCAGCCGCAGGGGTGGGGTGACCTGGGGGGCCGCAGGGCAGCAGGATAACCGGGCCTGGGTCCCCTGCAGGAGGGGGGGGTAGAGCGGTCCTGGATCATCCCCCCACTGGCTGCCGGCCTGGGGACATCAGAGCAGGTTCCCAGTGGCACCCCCCGACTCCTGAGCTGCGGGGCTGTGCGGGAGAGAGGGGCCCGGCTGCTCTGAGGGGTGTTTGGGGGGTCCTCGGGGGCTGGCCGTGGAGCGGACACATTCTGGCCCTCAGGTTCGCTCCGAGAGGGAACCCCTGGGGTGTAGGAGAAAGCGGGTTCCAAGCACTGCGTGGCCCTTGTGTGGTTGACCCCTGAGTGGCGATCTCCACACCCGCACTGGGGCCTGGGCCTCTGGCCCAGACGGGGGCTGTCACCGGGACCTGTCCTGGCTGGGGGCACCGTCCCCAGGCTGCCTGGTGCTGAGACAGGACCCGCAAAATCCCAACCAGGACGGAGCTGGAGCGTGAAGAGCCAATGTGCTCATCCAGGGGCCACGGGGTCTGGGCAGCTACTGGCTAGAGCAAACTATGGCTACATATATACGCCTTCCGTGAGCACCAAACAAACCATGGCTACATGTATGTGCCTTTTATGACCTGAAAGCAAACCATGGCTACATGTATGCGCATTCCATGAGCTGACAATAAACCATGGCTATATGCATGTGCCTTCCATGACCTGAAAGCAAACCATGGCTACATATATGTGCCTTCCATGACCTGAAAGCAAACCATGGCTACATATATGTGCCTTACATGACCTGAAAGCAAACCATGGCTACATGTATGTGCCTTTTATGACCTGAAAGCAAACCATGGCTACATGTATGCGCATTCCATGAGCTGACAATAAACCATGGCTATATGCATGTGCCTTCCATGACCTGAAAGCAAACCATGGCTACATATATGTGCCTTCCATGACCTGAAAGCAAACCATGGCTACATGCGTGTGCCCACCCAGGGCAGGGATTTGACCTGCTCTGCTTTCCCCACTGCCAGGCGGACAGGGAAACAGGTGCTACGGGGCAGGGAGGCAAAGGCGGCCCTCCCCTCCCCATCCCAGAGCACGCTCTGACGAGCTCAGCCCACGGCTTCTTCCTGTGTGTTGCCGTCTCCGTGTCCCACTCTGAGGGGGGGACTGAGCAAGGCACCCCCGGGGTCCTGCTGCAGAGCACCCTGATTTCCCAGGCACTGCTGGGTGCAGGAGTGGGGGGCCCTAGGAGCAGAGCGAGGAGGGCAGGGGACTGTCTGGGCCGCAGCTCAGGAGAGAGGCGCCTAGCACAGATGAGGGGGCTGTGCCCAACACCAAGTGCTTGCCTCACCGTGAGCTGAACCCCCTGGATGACTGAGTCAGGAACCCTGGGGGGAGTAGTCTAAACTCAGGGAAATCCCGCTGACGCCAGTGGCGCCCATCATCCGTGACCTCAAAGGGGTAGGATACCCCCATCATCTTGGGACCCCTTAGGGGTAACGGAAATGGTGCGTTTCTCCAGGGCATATGTTAGTTTCTCCCATCAGGGGAGGGACACCAGAGCGCTAACCACTAACCACCACATCGCCACGTCCAGAGGGACCCAGGACTCCAGAGACTCTTGCCCTGCACCCCCAAAGCCGCCTCCACTCCTTCTGTCTTAGCCTCTGAACTCACTGCCCAGTGTCCACAGACACCCACCCGGGGAGGACGCTTTATTGCGCGGTTTGGGGCCACGCCTGCTGCTCATGCATCTAGCTCTGTGCTCGGGGCTGCTCTAGGCAACACTGGAGGCCACACAGTGAGTCAAACCCAGGGCTCCTCCCCACGGTCCTTAACGCTTAGCAGGTGCTGATCAAGTGTGTCTGATCAAAACCGGGCATGGAGGAGACCTGGGCCCTGGGCTCTCGCTGCCCCCAGCCTGCCTGGCTCGCCACCGCTCCAGTCCAAGAACGAGCAGTATGTCACCGAAGGACACTGGCCCTGCTCTGACGCCCGCCCCTGCCACTTAGGAGCCCTGTGATCTTAAATCAACCACTCCGGTATTTAGAACCTCCGCCTCGGAGAACGCAGATAATTGCCTGGCTGCGGTGATGATCAAATTAGATGATATATATGTACACACTTAGTTAATGTTTTTTTTTTTTCTCACCAGATGACACTCTCTCCAGATAGGAAAATGTTGGGGGAGCTTTTACTTTGCTGCCAAACGGTGGCTCCGGGTGGCTCCTAAACACCGATCCAAGAGCAGTGTCACTTTGATGACTGAAATAGGGACGTTTCCTATTTGGGGGCTGAATGCGAGTGTGCTGGTCACTAATGAATTTTGATCACATAGGTGTCCACCCCTTGCAAAAACACCATCTAGTCGGCTCAAGGAATAGAAGTCCTGGCCTTAACTTATTTGTATCATCCTTTCATCGATTCGCCCCAAAGTCTGGAAAAACTCCAAAGTCACTTTGATGCTTTAATTATTTCTCTTAAGAAGTGAATCTTCAGGGGCTGGAGCAATAGCACAGCGGGGAGGGCATTTGCCTTGCACGCGGCCGACCCGGGTTCGATTGCTAGCATCCCATATGGTCCCCCGAGCACCGCCAGGAGTAATTCCTGAGTGCAGAGCCGGGAGTAATGCCTGAGCATTGCCGGGTGTGACCCAAAAAGAGAGAGAAAAAAAGTGAATCTTCTCTACCCACGAAAATGAGGGGCAAAGAGCGGAGCCGCAGCGTGAGGAAGCTGTTTGAGTTCTTTGAGAGAGATACATACTGTAAATCCAAGCTGTTACTTTTATTTCTGAGTAAATTTGCTCAAGAATGGAGCCTGGGTTTACATGATGCTGTTTTACAGTCCTGGGTTTATGGAGAGGCTTTGAAGGAAGCTCCCTGCGCGAGGCACACAGCACTGGATGGGGGGGGTAGGGGGAGGGAATGCCTGTCGATGTTAGACAACATGCAATTTGGGGTGGGATCACAGATTGCAGAAGGGGAAGTTGCAGCCTGCAGTCTCGATGGGAACAACCCGGCTCTAATATCCAGGGACTGCCACAGCGAGACAGTGGCCCTGTGAAATTCAATGCACTGTAGCACTGTAGCACTGTCGTCCCGTTGCTCATCAATTTGCTTGAGGGGGCACCAGCAATGTCTCCATTGTGAGACTTGCTACTGTTTTTGGCATATCAAATATGCCACGGGTAGCTTGCCAGGCTCTGCGGTGAAGGCAGGGTACTCTTGGTAGCTTGCCAGGCTCTCAGAGAGGGATGGAAGAATAGAACCCGGGTCGGCCAGCCACGTGCAAGGCAAACGCCCTACCCGCTGTGCTTTCGCTCCAGTCTGGAATTCAATGCATGTAGATGAAGGGAATGAATATTCCCTCCCTGCTCCCTTCTCCCACAGCCGGATTAGCACAACACCTCTCTGCTACTCAAGGAAAGACAGAAGTTTCTCTGCAGAAAACCAGGCAAATAATTCATAGCTAAGAAACTTTTTCTGTCTGGGTCCAGTTACCCTACCTCACCCCCAAGCCCAGAACTTGGGCACAAAACCATCTTCCTATCTCCCTCTGCGGCTGGGCAGGAGAGCCCGTGAATGTTGTCTTTGTTCTCTGTGCCAGCCGCCAGCCCTGGCACCGAAGGATCTGCTTTGCACTGACATCTTGTTCTGTGTCGGTGAATAGAAAGTGAGTTTCCTCGGCAATCCCTGGGTGGATGGTCACTCGCTTCCGGTAGAGAGAAGAAACCACAGACACGGGTCTGGAAGGGCAGCGCGAAGGGGTGAGTGGGGCAAGGTGAGAAGGCAACTCAAGGCATGACTTTGCAAAGAGGATCCCATCGGATGAAAGAGGACCACGGCGAACCACGGAAAAATAACCGAGCGTGAGAGCGAGTGGATGCATGCGGGTCGAGGAACGGAGAATAAAACCCCTTTCAGCTTGGGACACGGCCAGTCACTATTTCTCCCATGTAAAAGAATCAAAGAGGGGGGAAAAAGATGAAAATTCCAACCAGAGGGCTCAATGACAAATGAAAAACTATGAGAGACAGCCCAATTAAGTCCCCCTTCGTGGAGAGGCTTTTCTCCAAAAATAACAGTTCTGCTTTTAATTATAGGTTTTTTTGGGTCTGTTAATCAGCCCTCTTCCTCAAGGCTAAGCTCAGGGCAAATGACAGAGAAGGATTCAGCAAAATGCCCTGTTTAATTAAAAAGAATTTAATTAAAAATATTTTTATACACATGACCAATCACCATTATTTATGCAGATGTTCCCTCCTGCTCTTTGGAAAGGTTTGTGCTCTCTCTTCTTGTTCATTTTCTCTCTCTTTTTTTTTTAATATGCTGCTCTTCTGCAAGAACTCCTGTGAAATGAGAAGCACTATGACTGGTAGTTAATACCTATTTTTATCAAAACAGCAGTGCGGCTCGCACATCACCCGTGCAGCCGTAACCATAGTAACCCCAAATAGAAAGGGTCTTAAGCTTATCACCACCGTCAAAGGTAAGGGAGTCGCCGAGCCTCTGGAATAGTTAGACCCAAGCACACTTGAAAGGATAAAGGTGGCTTCGCCCCCATTCCCCCCCACACTGCTTAAATGTTAAATGAAAATAGTGACTTGCAAGTAGGGTACACACAAAACGCCTTTCATTTTGGAACACCCTGATTTCCGCCAAGTGTTAAGAATAGAAAAGATGAGAACCCGAGGCTACACATTTCTTCAGCGCTTCTCTCTGATGACACCCAGGAGACCGGGATTCTGGTGTTGCCAGGCTGGGGACCTGGTTAGAGGGAACCCCCTCTGCCCGCCCCTTTCAGGCACTCCAAGGGAAGCCCTATTTTGTGTCAGTGTCTGAGTGGGGGATGACCCGGGCCCACAGCAATGACAGACTCACATCACCCCAGATCAGCCAGGGACCCACTGGGAGTCCAATTACAAAGGGTGGTCACCCTTAATTAGGAGCGGCCTGGGGCCGGCGGAAGGAAAACAAAACGAAACTGAAGATAGCACACCCGAACACAGATCTGAACTTGGCTTTCTGGCCAGCTCCTGGTTGGGAGGCAAGGTGGGAGTGCGGGAGGGGTCGGGCACCAGACAGCTCCCTGTCAGCCCTTAATCAGAAGCTCCTGCCAAAATGTCCTTATGTGATATTTGTAATGTCGGCGAGAGGCCCTCTGGAAATGGAGGGAAACTAGCCTGAGTATTATTACAAAAAAAAAAAAAAGTGGCTCGTCATGTTCTTCCCCTCTTCCCTCCCCCCACCCCTGCTTTTGAATCCCCTTAAATTTGAAATTCACCGGGGAAGTAAGTCAGCACTGAAATGTCATAACAGCACAATGACTGCGTTCGTGTTCAGTTGTAAACAAAGGAGAGCTGCCCGGACAGCCAATAGATGCCTTGGCTCTCAGTTAGCAACGCTTGATTGAATCACACTTAGCAACCCAGCAACGGATGCTCCGGGCAGCATCCCGGGGTTCTAACTAGGTTCCGTGGAGAACCGGGAGGGCGTGTCCGCTCTGCCTTGGCCGGGCCGCGCCTGCAGTGAGGGCTGCGGGAGGCGGGGCCCACAGAGGCGAGAGCACCGCCGTGTACCCTGGGTCACGAGGCTCCCGGGCTGGCCTTGATGAACGGACACTTGAAATCTGGGCTCTAGCCACTGGACGGGGCTCAGGCCTAGGGAGCCTCCCAATTTCACCATTCGAAGATTTTAATCTTGGTGGCACTTGGTTTGGGGACCGAAAACCCCTGGCTCATTCCTGTGCGCCCTCGCTGGAGAGGAAGGCCCCGGAGCAACCCTGGCCTCTGGAACCTCCAAATGAGGAGCTGGTGGTGCCCTTGTTCATGAACCGTGACTGTGAATTTGCCCTGGAAGTGGAGCGACGCCTGGTGGTGACTTTAGGGCCTCCTAAATGCTGGGAGCGGACCCCCGACAGCCCCCAGCTCCCAAAACGTGAAGCGTCCAGGCTCCAGGGTTTCCAGTACTTTCCAAGCTTCTGCAGTCCCCTGGCCCGAAGGATAGCTGCAGTTGACATTATCCGAGGGAAAGAGGCAGAGTGGGGTGGGGGGCTTGAACCTTGACTGCGATGGTGTGAAAAGATGTACCACCCTTTCCCACGTGGGATCATCCCAACACCCACATGAACTTGGTATGACTTTTATCATATCCCAGACCCCACAGGCACCGACCCCTTACCTCGGCCTTAAAGCATGGACACTGAGTCCGCTGTCTCTCATTCACTTCGTGGACTCAGAAGTGTTCTCCCGTTAGTTCCTTGGGGGAGAGGTAGGTTCGGGAGTCACCCCCAGTGGTGCCTGGATGCTATCCCTGGTTCTGAGCCCAGGGGTCCACACAGTGCTGAGGACTGGACTAGGGTTGGCAGTAGGGAGCCTGAGAGTGTAAGCCCTGGACTATCTCTCCAGCCTCTCATCAGTTCAGTGGTCTCTGGAGCAGTGACTCACGTGGACATTTCTGCAAAAGACAATTTCAGCCACCCTCTCCCCCCCATCTGAGACTGAAGACATGAGCCACACAATGAACAATGGCAACACCATGATGTGTGGCAGAAATGAGAGAAATCAGGTAAGGCCTCCGGTTCAGTTCCTGGGATGGAAATCAACGCATAACTAGCCAGCCTGACCCCACCTAGAAAGTTCCTGGGCCCAGCAAGTGGGCTCAATCGATCACCACGTGCCAGAAATTGTCTTCTGTGAACCGTCAAGAATGAGTAGCTTATGAAGCCACAAACTGTTAGTAGGAGCTATTGTCCAACTGCTGACCACCATTGCTTGACCACTGTTGCCTGACTACTGTCACCATAGTGCTTGCTTAACTTCGAAACCTACAGAAACCGCTTGTGATTTGGAGTCGTGGGTCCTTATCCAGACTCCACTGCTTTGGATGAGACTTGAATCCTAGCTTGAGGATTGCTAATCCAGTTCCTTTGCTTTTGCATTATCGTGTGTAGATTTGGTCTCTCTGCGACTGGGGATCAGAAACTCAGGCACAACCTGACGACCATCCATGGCTGTGCGGGTGGATTCTGGGAACTGGGTTTTAACGAGCTCTCTGAGTAGTACGTGTGCTCAGCGGATGCTGAGTAGAAAATCAACTGAAGGATCGCCCGGACTCCTCTAGGGGGCGTGAGGAAGCTAAACCCCCGGAAAGAGAAGCACCGCCCCCAACACCTCTACCCGCAACCACAGCATCTGCCCTGCGCCTTGATGGCAGGGGCTGGCCCAGACCTCCACCGGGACGATAAGACAGTTGCCAGGAAGAGGTTGACGGGGCCTCGAGGCAGAAAAGCAGGCTCTGGCTTCATGTCTCTATTCCTCTTGGCTTCTCATTTCAATAAATGAATTATCATCCATGCATTTAATTTAGGCTCCAGACAGGATAATGCCAGAGTGAATTTTCTAAATTCAATTACCATGAAGCAGTTGTCTCCTC
The DNA here is from genome assembly GCF_027595985.1 of Sorex araneus. NCBI lineage: Eukaryota > Metazoa > Chordata > Mammalia > Eulipotyphla > Soricidae > Sorex > Sorex araneus. The sequence goes on from NC_073303.1 coordinate 268,168,241, forward strand.
CTGAAAGCCAACGCTCAGTGCCCGGGGATTCGGAACACACTTTCGCCTCCGGAGCCAGTCAAGGACCGTGGCTTCCATGGAATATTCAAAGTGGCTGAATTTCATTTCAAGTTTTCACCTCATGCATGCGCGACACCAGATGAATTTGATGATTTCTCTTAAGATCTCCTCATTCTACTTCTTCGTGATTTTTCTAACACGATATAAAGATGACTGGCTCATATTTTCATGAAATTTTGCATTTTTCTCTCAGCCTACATAGACGTGCCTTCATAGAAATGGAGAAATGCAATTCCACTGGACGTGTCCCGTATTTCCTGTTCGTAGTCGACTTTCATTTTCTTTACTCTGTTTTCCGGCATGTCCCTAACTCCCCCACCCAGTAGAGTATGGGTCCGACCAGAATCTCTTTAGGCTTAAGGACTTCCAGAGGCCATTACATACATAACAGAGGTCAAGTCAGGAGTTTAAAATGAGAAGCAAGGAGAAAATGACATTTCCTACAGCAGGATACACAATTTCCGAGGATTTAGCCCCAAACCACTCCCCTAGATTCCCTTCAACCTCATCCCTACGGGAAGAATATGAAAGGCCCCCCAGCCTCTAGTCCCTCAGTTAAGATTTGGGAAGGGAGTAGCTGTTTGACGGCGGGTGAGCTCCCATTTGGGGGGCCGGGGTCCGAAAATCCACCCTTCCCCTGAGCTACAGAGTGGGACTTCACCCAGAACAAGACTCCTGGAGCTTTTTCTACTCCCAAGTCCCTTTCACCCAGAACATTTTTGTGGTCCCTCTGGGCACAGAGGTTTACAGCATACAGTATACAGAATAAGCACTCACTGGCATTAATAAATTCATTTATTTCAAAACAAAGTGTTAGGGTTATTCATGTGCCCCTCACTCCATGGGCGATGCCCCCACCTGTGTCATAACGCACAGTTTAAGAAGCGAGGCCATGGTGTGGGGGCAGCTGGAACTTGAGGATATAGCGAGACGCTGACCCTCGTCCTAGAAATCTAGTGGTCCGTGGTCACCCAGCTGCCTCGGTGGCTGTTGGTCGGGGAAAGATCTGTCAGTGAAAGATGAATGAAGGCGCCCTGCCCGCTCCCTCGCCACCACTGGCTGGGCAAGGTGGAAACTGCACCGAGCGGGGGTGGATGAGGTGGGTGGGAAGAAAGAAGCCCCCAGTACACGTGTTCTCCCAGGAGCAGCGACCCGCCACCCCCAGCCCAGCCTTAAATAGCAGACGTGCTCCACTGCCCCGTGCTGGGGTTGGGGTGTGCGCTGCTGAGCTCCGGCCGGAGTTCCAACACGGAAGCTCTCTCTCAGGAAAGGGGCTCAGGACCCCACGGGCCCCTTCGAAAGGAACCACGGGAGCACAGCAGGCAAGGCTCGGGGTAGTTTTTTCATCCACTAATACATGGGGAGGTGATCAGTTTCTTCCTTTTCTTTTCTTTTTTTTAGTCAAACATTAAGTCCTATTTCAAATAGTTTCCTGCAACCTGCTTTTCCTCATCCGCAATGCCTCTTTGAGAACACTCCTGGGAGTTGGAAGTCTCCCTTTCTCTTCCCCCCACCCCTTTGTTTCATTTTATTTTATTTATTTAGCACAGCGGGTAGGGCGTTGGCCTTGCACGCGGCTGACCTGGGTTCAATTCTTCCGCCCCTCTCGGAGAGCCCAGCAAGCTACCAAGAGCATCTCGCCTGCACGGCAGAGCCTGGCAAGCGTATTCGATATGCCGAAAACAGTGACAACCAGTCCCACAATGGAGACGTTACTGGTGCCCGCTTGAGCAAATCGATGAGCTACGGGATGACAGTGACAGTGACAGTAATTTTACTATTATTATTATTATTATTATTATTATTATTTGGTATTTGGGGGGCACAGCTGGAGGTGCTAGGGCTTACTCCTGGCTCTGCGCTCAGAAATTACTCAGAGTGGATTGGGGACCTTACAGGGTGCTGGAAACAAACCCAGTTTGGCTGCTTGCAAGGTCCTACCCACTGTCCTAATTATCGCTCTAGTGCTGACTCTTGGTACCATGATAGTGCATAGGTGTGGCAACCCCATCCACAATGACCTTATTCACTCTGTTTTCTGTCTTGTATTTATTTTGGACTCATTTCTGTCTTCGTATTTATCTTGACTTCTTGGATTTTGTTTCCTTCCATTTAAAAATAAAGCTGGGTGTTGGAACAGTGACTTGAATCCAGTCATGAACAGTTTGGAAGGGTCTGTCTCACAGTGATCCAATAAAAAAGTTAAACAATAAAATAAAAATAAAGTTCCAAAAACCCGTCCTTGTTTGTCCATCCTTGGGAGCCAGTGGGGTACTCTTCTGAGAGCACTGGGTCGAGGAGGGCTGTGGCTGTAAGTCCCTGGACCTCTTACCGAACAGCTTTCCAAAAGTCTGGCAATGGTGTTAGCTTCCTCTAGAAATGAGTGGGAGCCACTTTCCTGCCTTCCCGCCGGCCGGCCATGACTCTTGGTGTTAAGGCGTTACCCAACAGCTGGGGGTAGGATGATCGCCTCTGACTTTCTTTCCCAGCTCTACGACTTCTGGTGAGCTTGAACAACTTTTCTCATTTGCGGTGCAGATGGATGTGCATTTCTGTGAACTGCCTCCTCGAGGGGCCTGGACCATTTTTCTCTTATTGCCAGATCGACAGTCTAACGTGTCGTTTGTATTTGTGTTTTCCCCTCCCGAATTGTCTCCTGATTCGATTTATGGTATCCATGACTTTCATTCCAAAGTGATTCCTTTTTGTGTGGTCAGACAGGTCTATATTTTCTATATTCCAGGTTTCCACTCTCATTAAGGATTTCTAGATCTTTAATCATAAATGTATTCACAAATTTTCCTGCAGGAGGATTCGCCCTTTTTAAGTTAACATTTTAATTCTTCTAAAAGTTTGTTGTTGTTGTCATTGGCTGGGTGTGTGTCCACGTGTTATCATTTTTTTAAACAGGTAATCAATTGTGCAGGCACCATTTGTTAAATATTTGTTAAATATTAGTTTCCTACTGAGTTGAAGTGCTACTGCAGAAAAATTCTCATTTATACTGGGATCTGTTTCTGAATCCTTTCTTATTTTCCACTAATCTCTCTATCCCATGGCCATTACCATATTTATTTGACAATAATGACTTTATAATATACCCTTTGATCTGCTAAGGCAATTCCCATCAAGCTTTTATTTTGCCTTATAAACTTAAGAGATAATTTTATTCAGGCCCAAAATTTGAAGTAGTAGACTTTCATTCAAATTACTTTATGAAAATTTTCTATTAATTAGGGGAAAGTGGCATTTTCATGGCGGGACTTGTTACTTCTAAGTTGATAATTCATCTGGGGTGCTGGCCTCCTCCCCAAAACCAATGATAGAGAACGTGTGTAAAGAAAAATGAAACGGGAAGTAATGAGTACATCAGCAAAACCCAGGGCAGCTCTTTGGGGAAAAGAAAGTTGTTTTTTTTTCTTCCCTCCCCATTTCCCCTCCTGCCTCCATGGCAGGCAATTTCCCCCATACTCTCTCTCTACTTTTGGGCATTATGGTTTGCAATACAGATACTGAGAGGTTATCATCTTTGGTCCTTTATCTACTTTCAGCACACATCTCTCGTGCTGACCGATCCCTCCAACCATCATTTTCTTAGTGATCCCTTTTCTATTCCAGCTGCCTTCTCTCGCCACTCATGAGACGGGCTTCCAACTATGGAGCAGTCCTCCTGGCCCTTGTGTCTACTGTCCTGGGGTGTCAGCCTCATGTGATGTTATTCAATACTCCACAAATGAGTGCAGTCCTCCTATGTCTGTCCCTCTCTTTCTGACTCATTTCACTTAGCATGATACTCCCCGTGTCTATCCACTTATAAGTAGATTTCATCACTTCATCTCTCCTGACAGCTGCATAGTATTCCACTGTGTAGATGTACCAAAGTTTCTTTAACCAGCCATCTGTTCTCGTTGTTTCCAGATTTTGGCTATTGCGAACAGTGCTGCAATGAACACATGGGTGCAGATGTCATTTCTACTATGCTTTTTAGAGCCCTCGGGATATATTCCCAGAACTGGTATTGTGGAGTCACATGGAAGCTCAATTTCTAGTTTTTGAAGGAATAGCCATATTGTTTGGGGAAAAGGAAGTTTGTCCTGTGGTGCGACTTTTGGCACACACGAGGGAGCAGACTCCAGCCTTTGTGGAGGGACAAAGCAGGGAAAGACACATCAGAAAGACTGCTTATATTCTGCCCTCGGCTTTCTTCCTATTTCCATGGAGTGGTCAATGCCTAACTTACAAAGTGCACACAATAGGCTAAACATTAGAACAGACGTTCAAGGGCGCAACGTCGGACGTACAGGAAACCCCCGGGGCCAGAGACGTGGCTCAGTGGGCAAGCACATGCCTTGGACCCTGGGGGGCTCCAGTGCTGTCTCCACTACCCCAGAGATCTCCTGCAGAGGGGAGTTGGGAACCTGAGGCAGTCTCTGTCCTGGGGTGCTTTTCCTTAAAGGGTCCTAAACGCTCACCTGATGAAAGGTCTTCCTATCCTGGCCCTATGGACATTTGGGGCTCGGTGGTCCTCTGCATCGGAGAGCTGTATCTTTAGTCCTTCCTGTCCTCTCCCAATGAGATGCCAGGAGCAAATCCCTTACAGCTGTGACCAGCAAAAACGCCTCCACCCACTGACCAATGTCGCCTGAGCAAGCTTATTTATGTTGAGACCCACGGAGTTATGGAATGATGGCAAGTGAAAAGTGATGTCTATAATTTTGAATTGTTTCTCCCACATATAGTACAAATTCCATAGTGGATATTCTTTTAGGAATATATTCGAACCGTGGAAAATAACTAGACACCTGAGGTTTATAATCATTTACAGAAATAAAAGCAACAAATAGAACCGAATATTAGGATAGACATAACAAAATTGTTAGATAAGTATGTTAAATGTATTTAAAGAGACATGAAAGTAAAAAATGAAAATATTAGTTATGAAAAAATATAGCAGCTCGGTAAAAGAACATACCAAATAGAGCAAATAGAATAATAAAGTAAAAGAAATGAATTAGATGCAAAGTCAGATCACTCTGAAATCAATTACTAGAAACTCTTAGTAACAAGCCAGAAAGATTGATAAGTAGATGAGGCTATATAAAACTAAAGCTTCTGTATGTGAAAGAAACTACTATCATTAAAATGAAAAAAAAAAAACTTACTTACTGAACAGCAGAAAAGATATTTGCACATCATGTATCTAATATGGGATTAATATACAAAATACATAAAAAACTCATAACACTCAACAATAACAGCATACAACTTGATTTTATAAAGGGCAGAGACTCGGAGTAGATGCCTCTCCAAAGAAGACGTGCAGATGACAAATAGAGTTATGAAAAATGTTCATCATCTCATCATCTCTTACTGCTAGGGAGATGCAAATCAGAAAAACAGAGGCATTACTCCCCAGCAGTGAGAATGGCTATTATCCAAGAGATTATAAAAAAAATTCCTTAATTTCTAGTTTTGTTTTGTGGCTATCTCCAGCAGAGCTCGGGACTTGCTCCTGGTTCCGTGCTCGGGGATCACTCCTGGCGGTGACCTGGGGACTATATGCAGTGGAGGAACCAAACTGGAGATGGTCGTGTGCAAAGTAAGTGCCCTAGCCCCTGTAGTCCCCTGCCCCCCTTAATCTTTCTGCCCCTTCAACTTTTTATGAAAACATTATTTTCTAATTGTATTTGCGGGTGCCTTTGTGGCATGTCTTACTTGCCTCTCCACATCGTCCCTCGTGTTTCTCTGCACCTTGGGACACAAACTCTGACCCAGCGGGTGACCAAACCCTCCAGCTTCTGATACAATGCGCCCAAAGGGAAGCCTCAGTAAGGGCTCCTAGAAACAGAAGGAAACTGAAGATGTGGTTTCCTTGGTGAGGAAGTGAATGACCTTGAGCAGAAGGTCATTGCTGTCACTCGACAGATGCCACAGATTTCTCCCCTTGAGTTCTAGTAACCAATCATGTTTCTCGTCCCTTGGGACTTTGGGTGAGAAATATCTGGCAACTACCAAATCCCATATTATGGGGCTAGTTTTGGGTAGTTCTTTTACATCTACACCTTTGAGATAAATCTCTGCTTTACTCACTAGAGAACAGTGACTTGTCGTGTGGACACTGTTGCATTCTTCGTGTGTTTTTCTCTTTCACCTCAATCAAATCTGTGAAGGTTTCATCTATGTGGTCGTTCCAGAAAATTAGTTTTGGGGATATATATCTTTTTTCCTTTTGTTTTATTTATTATTTTCAGCATTTACCTTTATTCGTTTCATTATCCTGGCTTTAGGGGTTTGTTTTGTGGTTTTAGCTCTAGGTTTAGGTTTTATGGAAGTTTTACATTTATATTTTGTCTTCTTTAATAAAAAGTGCATCTAGCAAACAAGCTATTTATACACATTTAATTTAATTTTTTCTCGGTCTTTTAGGATATAAAAGTACTTCTTTGCATTCTAGACATTAAATCACTTTTCCTTTAACATTTTTTAATCTAAAAAACTTAGAATATTTGTTTTCTTTCTATGTTGCTAATTTCATTGTGACAAAATGTTTCCAGTAAAATCACTACTCTTTGTAAAATCTTTTGATCTTTTGTTTATGGAGTACACATGTGATAAATTTTTAAGAAATTTCTTGGATATACAAAAGTAATTTTTTATTGTTTAATGGAGGATAAAGGTCTATGAAGTCTTTCTTTCCTTCCTCCCTCCTTCCCTCCCTCCCTTCGCCCCTCCCTCACTCCCTCTATCCCTCCCTCCCTCCCATCTTCCCTCCCTTTCTTTTTGTGGGGGCCACAGCTAGTACTGCTCTTGGCTCTGCACTCAGGGATCACTCCTGACAGGGCTTAGGGGACCATATGAGGTGCCAGGGATCAAACTTGGGCAGCCAAGCGCACAGCATACACCCTATCTGCTGGACTATCTAGTCCCCCTATTAAATTTCTAATACATCAAATTAACATATTATTCAACTTATTATTTTTATCCTCTGTTAAATATCTAATTCTAGAAGACTTATTTGAAGATATCTACTCTAACTGCATTTTAATTAAATTCTATTTTTTTTAAGTTTTAGAACATCAGCAATTCACACTTTGGTGCACACAATTTTATGTCCTTCTTTTTGCAAATAATTCCATTTATGACACATTATGATATCTTTATTTTTATTTAGTATTTTTATCCTAAATTAAAGCTTTTTGTATTATTATTAATATTTCCTAACTTTATTTGTATTTGCATTTGCCTGGTATCTCTTATTGCATTAATTTGAAGACTTAAAAATACTTAAGTGGTAGTTTTGCAAGATGAAAAGATGTGGAGACTGGTTGTCCAACAGTGTGACAATACTTAACACTAATGAACTTTACATGTAGAAACCGTGAAGATAGTGAAGTTGTAAATTTGCCTGTAGGTAAGTTGGATTATAAATTTTTAGATATGTTTTTCCCCACAACTTTTTAAATTTTAAGATTTTTGTCTTCCTTGTTTTTGTATATTTTGAAGGGGAATCCATCAGCCATGTGCATGGCAATCACCTTAACATCTATCTTTCTTTCCAGCCCCATCTATCTTTCCAGCCCCAATTTTAAGACTTTTTAAAAGGGTAAAGAGAAAAATGCTATGATTTCTGTGAGGAGAATAGAGTAGCAAATATTTACTTACATAGAATATAGACATCTACTTATATAAGGGTGCATGAGTTAATACTTTTTAAAAAATTTAATTACATACTGCTGGATTAAATAAATCTACTTCTAGCACTGGAGTGATTTACGGAGGAATAAGCACTTGCCTTGCATGCTCCCAACTTGGGTTCAATGCCCAGCATCCCACGTGGTCCTCTGAGCAATGCAGCAATTATTCCCAAATGCAGAGCCAGGTGTAAACCCTGAACATTGCCACGTGTGACCCAAAAACCAGTAACAACAAAAGTAAAATAAAATAAAAAAAAATACTTAAGTGGTTTTCACAAACCCACTGAAGTGGGTTTTGTTTTTTTTAACCAATCAGAAGACTCTTTCTGGGAAAAAAAATGACTCAGTTGTTTACTCAGTTTTCTAGTGCTCATTCTTCAAAGATGATATTCAGGTCTACCCCAAACATTCCTTGTTCACACAGAACAGAGGCACATTTGAGTTTTGGCCACACTTGCCTGTGGTTGCAAATATCGCTCCACTCTCTGTCCTCTTAATATCAAGAGCTGCAGGTAAAAAGCCTACGGAATTATTGCTTCCTTTAAAATAATTTTATGAAGTTGTTCTCTGATTTTCCTCTTGCAATTCCTATTGTTTCAACCTGGAGTTTAAGAATTTTCCCTGAGTATATACTTTAGAATGTTTTTCATTAAACTTGACAAAGACTAGCTAAGTTCAAATGGGTTTATTCTGCTACACTCAGGCTTTTCTCTTAGCTTAGAAAACTTGTATTCGTGCATTTAATTATTCCACATTCTCTACCTGTTCCTTTTCTAGTTTTGGAATTTGTATTATTTAATTGTGATGTCTCTTGGATTTATCCATTTTTATTCATTATTGTAATTTTGAATATTTTATTTTGTGCTTTTAGAATAGTTCTTCTATTTAATTTTCCATCATAACTTCGAATGTGCCATTCTTTTCTTTAACTTGTCTATTCAATTGCTTATTTGAAAATCATGAATTTTCTCTCTCCTTGGCCTTTCCAGGGTTTCATATAAAGTAATTATTCAAATTTCCCCCTGAATACTTCAGGAGTTTATTTCCTGTGTGTGCTCTTTTTGTTCGGACAGAACTTCCTCTATAGAGAGTCAGGAATCTTTATTCTGCCAAGAGCCATTTGGATATTTATAACATCTTTTCTGGGCCACACAATATAGGCAGAAGGGCTGCAGGTAGCGAACAAGAAGCACGTGTGTCTGTCATGTACCAGCCTTCTATGCCCCATAGGCCAGACATGCTCCATCCCTGCCACCATGCGGGAAGTCATGTGCTTCTGTTGTTCTAGGCCGGCTTACCAGGGCATCCCCTGTGTGTTGCACTATCCTCTGTAAGGGCATCATGCAGGTGATAACAGGTCAGCAATGTAAAATCATTTCAATTGTTTACACAGCTTAATTGCTTAGCTAGACATATAGGAGACTTCTAGGGTGATGGTAGCAACAAGGGAGGTCAGTGGTAATGTATTCCTCCCTTCCTATCCTCAGGAACTCGAACCTCGATAACGCAAATCATTCTTCCAGAGTCACAGCTCTCCAGACTCCGGCTACAGATGTTCCTGAGGCCAGCATCCCGGCATCCAGCCGCTCCTGCTTCCCACGTAGAGAGAAATTCCCTGTCATTTCTGTGCAAACTCAGAGAAGTTCGTGGCTTCTCCAGCATTCGATTGCATCTGGGGCATCTATCTAGATCATTTTAGTAAAACCCAATCAACTGGAGTAGATAATAAAAGGCAAGGAAGCCAAGTTAGAGTAATCACTTTCCCCAAACTCATTGCTGAATTCATCAAATCTGAGAGTAATTTTAATGTGAACGTTGACAAAATTGTCTTTAAACTTGAGTTTTTGCAAATAAGGTTGTCAAAAATTACTTCGAGTCTCTTTCTGTAAATTATCCCATGACTTTATGATGTTAAACCACTACTTATTTAATCTAACATCATCCTGTATATTTTGACTTGCTGAAGAAATGCACTAATTATTTATATCAACTAGATTTTAAGCTCTAAATTTAATAGAATTACGAACGATACTTCACCACTGGCGACATAGATAGGCTCTATTTATTCCTTTTAGATAAATACTTATTTCCAATTTTGAGTACCAATTTAGGAACATTAAAAGTGTCAGCATTCTTTGAACACAGGGCTAACAAAATATAAATGTCAACTTTACTGGATTTCTGACATGCTATATAAAACAAAACAGTAATGGGCATTTAAAAAACAACTCTGAGATTGTCAGGCTTTTAGAACTTGTTATTTATGTTGCTCTAAGAACAAGAACACAGCCGAGACATCTGGACAGGGGTTCATTTACTCTGCTTCTCTTCAGTCAGAGGTGGCAGTATTTAGAGTTTTGAATGGCACATACATGAAATTTAAATCATACAGACATTTACTCTCATTTCCCTTGGCTTGGCTTCTGAAGCACGGATAGAAACTAGTTTATGGGTTCTTATGTTCTGAGACAGAAAAATAAGATGGGAAAAGAGACTTTAGAAGAAAAATTTTAGACATGCCGAGTCAATCTTATTTTACTTGTCTGCTCTCTACCAAATGATTTAAACAGCATGGTGCCTTGAATCTATGCTTAACTCTTATACTCAATTATAAATCATTGTGGATCCACTTATATTTTGGCTCATATTTTTGAGTGGAATTGCTTAGGGAGGTGGCTGGCAGAGATGGGTGGTAGGGGGAGATTTTGGACAAAGACGACACACTTCCTGCTTTAAAGATTAATAAGAGCTGAGAAGCCAAAGCAAAGGGCAGTGACTATAGTTAGCAATACTGATAATATTTCAGCATACTGGAAAGTTATTCTGAGAGAAGATCTGGAATGCAAGCTTTACACACGTAAAGGTGTGAAGGGACTGAGAAGTTCACTAATCCTATTGTGATTGATAATCATTTTGTAATATATACATCACATTGTACATGTCAAGTATACATAGGTATCAAGTCAATAATATCTCAATGAAACTGAAATAAATCTTTGGGATGGAGCTTATAATAGTTCCATAACTTTATTGTTTTATATCACTGCCATTCAATAAAAATATAATATGTCCCACATTTGTTGCACTGTCATCCCGTTATTCATCTATTTGCTCGAGCGGGCACCAGTAACGTCTTCATTGTGAGACTTGTTGTTACTGTTTTTGGCATATCAAATACATCATGGGTAGCTTGCCAGGCTCTGCCGTGTGGGCGGGATACTCTCGGTAGCTTGCTGGGCTCTCCGAGAGGGACAAAGGAATTGAACCCAGGTTGGCTGCATGCAAGGCATGACCCTGACCCACCCTCTGTGCTATCGCTCCAGTCCATATGTAACTTTAAATTTTCAACAACTGTACTAAAAAGTAAAAGAAACAGGTGGAACTAAATGGTAAATTTTATTTAACTTGATAGCAAATGGATTTTATCCCTTCAGAATTTAATCTATATGAAATTTATCAATTAAGATCTCTTATTTTTTATATTATGTCATAAAACTCAAGTTTATGAATTTGAACTACCCACGTTTCAAGTGGTCACATGACAGTTGTATGACTAAGTTGAACAGAACAGCTCTGGAATACCCCACACGAGGTCACCTAGGTCAAGGCAAATACAACCCAGATTATTCTGTGGATGTGAGCAAACAGGACAAGTCTATGAAGTCAAAGTTAGTTTCCATATTTTGTTTATGTTATTTGGTTTTGGGACCACACCTGGCTGTGCTCAGGGTTTTACTCCTAGCTCTGTGCTCAGGGAGCACTCTTAGAAGGGCTTGGGGGAGCATATGAGATACCAAGGATTAAACCTAGATCAGTCGAGTACAAGGCAAGTGCCCTATCTACTGTACCATCTCTCTGGCCCATATTTTCCACTTTTAAAATACTAGGCTAGTACTTCCTGAGTGTAGGACAAGTCTAGGAAGGCAGAGTCATTTTCCAGTTTTAAACACTGGGCCAGCCCTTCTGGAGTTCAGAGTAACGTGGCTGTATTTGAATCTTCATGCAGCTGCATCGTACAAAGGGGACGAGATGACTGAAGCAGGGGAGGAATTTAACAAAGTGAGGATCTGTTGGACTCCTGGAACAGGGGCTTCCTGGATACCCTGAGGAAAACCAGTGCCAGAAATACCAGGAAGAGTTTTTGGCACCTTCCAGGTGGTTGATCCTGATAGAAAGTACTGCATGTTCCCTTTTCCTTAAGGAAGCTCCTATTTGGGGCATTTTTTTTCCAACCTAGAAAACCCCACACTGTTTCATCACCATTCCTGCAAATCAGCCATCCAGGGCTTGGTGCTCTTTGCAAAATAGTCAGCTACTAACCACCAGGTGAACAAGCTGGAAATAATACTGGCTGTTTGGATGAGCAGGAAGAAACCACTTATTTTTGTTTTTATTGTGTGTATCTTTTTTTTAGAGGTCAGAAACCATTATTGGTCCCGGTCTAAGCGTAGATGCCTTTTTTATCAGGCTTCATATTTTGTTCTGACAATTTCTTTCACAAATGTATTGCACTTCATTCATTTAACAAGTGTTCATTGAAAACCTACTGTTCTCGGTAATCGAAATATAAGCGTGAAAAGATAAGGAAAACTCTCAGTCACATAGCAAAAATAAATGTCATCTTTCATAGCTGGCCAAGACATAAGTCAAGCAATAAATTGCAGATGAATAGCGATTTGCACTGGGGAGGGATACAGGGCCGGGGCAAGGAATGGGGAGCACTGTGACTAGGTGGGTGAGCGTGGGTGTCAGGGCAGGCTGCTGAGGAGGAAGAGGGGAGGCTGGAGAAGGAGGCTTCGTGCGTGAAAAGTCCCGAATCTTGCAGCCAGGCTGTTCCATCGACAGCACCCAGATACACACAGTTCCCAAATACCCTCATTCACCAACTTCCTTCATTTCATCCACCCCATATAAAGAGGCAATAAAACTCATAATATGGAACATCCAAATGCACCCAAACCGGGACCCAAGTTCATGATAAAAGAGACAGGCTGGGGGGCTGGAGCGATAGCACAGCGGGTAGGGCGTTTGCCTTGCACGAGGCCGATCCGGGTTTGATTCCCAGCATCCCATATGGGCCCCTGAGCACTGCCAGGGATAATTCCTGAGTGCAGAGCCAGGAGTAACCCCTGTGCATCTCCAGGTGTGACCCAAAAAGAAAAAAAGAGAGAAAGAGAGAGAGAGAGAAGAGAGGAATGTGGGACCTGAGGCTGCCTAACGGGGCTTTGGTCACTAGGGAACAGAGGGATGCTAACTAAAGCATTCTACTTTGCGGCCATCTGTTTTCTCTTCTCTCTCCTTTTCCCTGCACCGCTTCTGTGCTGACAAAATCTCCCGAAAGAGGAGTTGTCTCTGAAGAATCCCTCTCCTGCTCCCCAGAACTCCTGGTCCTGCCTTTACCCAGCCTCTCTCTGTTCATTCGGCCGAGGCCCTGTCCCGACATCGCCAGCGAGGCTAGGGTGAAGTAAAATCAAGCAGATAAATCAGAGTCACATCATCCTAACTGGAGGTAAACTTGAAAACTGGCTGAAGAGACTCTGAATTATGCAGGAAGAATTAGATTCGAATGCAAATGTGTATCTCTAAAAAAAAAATCAGAATAGATAATAACACCTCACTAAGAGTTAGCGAAGGCAAAATAGGAAAGGATTAATTTAACGAAGGCCAAGCAAAAGCAGACCTGGAGAGCAGAGGTTCTTCTTCCTAAATTAGTAAGTCGCAATAATTTAAGCAATAAATGAATAATTGTGGGGTAAGATTAACTAGGTGTTTTAAGGTTGTTGAAGATCTTAAATTGCACCAATTTAGCAGAGAGTAGGTTCAGAGTTTTAATATAGCAATTAGCTCTCAGGGAGAGAAGGAAGCTAAAATATTCCTCTGAATGTGGGGGTCTCTGCTGAAGAACCACTAGTCTGGGGGGTGGGTTAGAACCCCAGAATGCCTGGTACAGGAGGAGTGAGATGACTCAGCTTTTTTTAAGCAAAAAAAAAAAAAGCTTTTTTTCAAAATGAAAAAAAAATCTCATAGAAATAAGAACCGCTGAATGTGAGAGCTAGAAAAGGCTCCACTGGAAACTTGTCATTTTACAGATGAAAAGTCAGTTTCCTCATCTGTAAAATGAAGGGGATGGCAGAGATGAAACTGGATATTTTCCACTTCTCCAAACCCATCAAGGCAAGGGAGGTTGAGTGGGCTCCCTCTGTCGCACCGGTGGGCTGACTCAGATTTGGAAAGGGAACTTGGTTCCCAGGATTCTCTTGAAGGTCGAGCTCATTCTTTACTTTGACAAAACTTCAGCCAGTTCAGTAGTTTGACACAATGCAGATAAATAACCATATTATTGAGTTGGGGTTTTTTTTTCCCTATTTCAATCAGTTTTCCTGTATCGTGTAAACATAACCTCGGGGATATTACAGCCGCAGAAGGAGCAAAGCTTGAACACAACATAATTGTCCTTGGAGCTGCCTGAATCACTCAATAGAACACAGCACACTGAGTCCTCAGAAATGGAACTGGAAAACAATGAATTCAATGTTTTTCAACATACATTTTGGTGCAGAGGTGCCTGATGCAACCAGACCAGGAGTGAGAGAGAAGAGAAGCCTCCCTAAGGAGAAATCACTGATGCATTAAAAATATGTTGCCCAAGCTCATCCTTCCCAAGGCCGCAGAAGGGTTTCTGAACTCCCCTGGGGTGGTGCCCACGGAAAGCAAAACCTTCTAATAATTCTGGAGAAGGAGCTGTCAACCTCTTTGCCCACTCTGGTCCTTTCATCCACCCCACAGTTCCATATCAGATAGAAACTTTTATTTTTAAAAACCCTGAGAGCCAAGGAATAGTGTGCAGGTTAAAGTACTCACTTTGCATGTGGTCTATCGTGGTTTGATCCCCAGAAACACAATAAAGTCCCCGAATCCTTGCCAGGAGCGACCTCTGACAAAGAGGCAGGAGTAGCCTGAGAATTCTGCCAGGAGTGGACGTCCACCGCCATCCCTACCACCATAAATAAAATCAATGCAAATAAATCACATAGGGAAATGCCTACACTTATTTCAAAGGGTGAATATCCTTAATAGAATAAGGTTTTTAAAGACATTGAAAGCAGAGGATTTGTGAGACTCTGGAAAAGGGCATCCTTATAAACAGTTGCTTTCAGAATAGAGAAAAGAGAAAATGTTTCATAAACATATGAGCTGCTGTTCAACCACACACATGATAGAGGTGCTAAGTTCAGGAACAGGAAGATAGAAATATCCTCACGTACCACCCAATGAGCAAAGTTCACAGAGTCACACAGAATTTTGCATGGCAAAGCTGTGAAGAACAGAGACTGTCATACATTGCTGGTGGGAATGCAAAACGAGACACACTTGACGTCAGGAAAATCACAAATACATTTGCCTTTTAACTTCTTTCTAGATATCTACCCCTAAAAAGACACTGGCAGAATGTGAAAGGCTGGTAACTTCAAACTCATGTCTGCGATATCATTCAGAATTGTAGAAGAACAGGAAAGAACCCAAATGTTTATAAAAAGATGGGGCTGAGTAAATTATAAGTATTTGGCAGTTATGAAACAGAATAAGACAAAGTTCTACACAGTGTTAGGAAGTCAACTTCAAACTCCCATTAATTAAAGAAGAGTAAGGGGAAGACCAAGAGTAACAGCGCGGAGAAGTATACCCACCTATGAATGTTCAGGTCTAAACATAAAATGACTGGAAAATTAAGGGACACATAGTAGGGATAGAAATGAGATATCTCTTCTTTTGTTCTATGGTTTTCATTGGGAATTCTGTACATACCCAATCTAGTTTTATAACAAAAATTAAAAGCGAGATCAAGCAAATGAGCATTATGATCATGTATTGATTTGTGGCATAATCACCCAGAATTATTTCAAGAGCTTTCAAAACAAGAGCAATTTAAACTGTTCATGTCTCGCGAAACATAACCAAATATTAAGAAGAGTCACAATAAAATCTTGTGAGTTTTCAACACTCATTTTTAGTGATAATGGGTGTAATTTTGGAAAGGTATCTTTTAAATAATATATTGTATAAAAGTCTACTAGGAAGAAAAGCGGAAAAGGTAAATGCAAATAAAAGTTAAAATACTTAAGTAAAATTTTATAATTCTAAATTTTAATTGAAAATATTAATAAGAAATTGTTATATTAATTTTCCTTAGAACAAACAGTGCTATCTAAAAATAATAACTAATCCAGGAGTAATGAAAACCTCTCATGTCCGGATTAGTCTCCAAATAAATTTTCCTCTTAGAAAGAAAAATAAGACTGCTTTGGAAAAAAACAAGTCTGTATAAAAAACACAAATGAGAATGTTGGGACAGCCACCTTGTTCTACACCAAACCACGAGTTGATGACAAAAATGATGCAAGAGAAACTTGATCAAAGATGGAATCATTTGATCACTGAAAAGATTAATGTTAGCAGTTAGCAATGTAATAAAGCACCTATACTATATTCTAATTTGTTTAAATATACTTTTAACTTATTATTACTATTGTTATTGTCATGATGATGATGATGATGCAGCGACAGCATTCAACTTCATGAAGCATGCAGACAACTGCTGGGCCCACATCCCAGGTGCTATAATATGAATTTGGGTGATTCTTGGCAGTGCTCTGTAGCTACTCCCAACTTTGTGCTCAGTGAGGTCACTTCCAGTCATACTTGAAGTACCGTAGGTGGTACTGGAGATTGAACTAGGGGAACAAGGGTTAGCTGCATGCAGGGCAAGACCTAACCCCCTGTCACTCCATCTACTACTCCCTAAGAACATTAAACATCTCTGTGGGTAGCTGTGGAGGACTGCGTGAAAACTAGTCATTGTTTGGGAATTAGCAAATAAAGGGAAAGAACCAATGGTTTATTTTGCATTTAAAAAAATGAAAGTTGTATCACAGACTATCCAGATAGTTGATCTGAAACATTGCTTTAACATGGAGAAGTACCAGTTCATGGAAACAGTAGGTAGAATAAAATGAACACAGCACTAATTTGTGACCTATAACCAACATTGGACTAAGCGGTAACCGTCGGTGGGTACTTAAAACCACTAGGTGAGCAGGGGAACTCTAAAATGCAGAGCCTCGCAACCTGAATGTGCACAGGAGCCACTTAGGATATTACTAAATTCTAGAAGCTGACTCAGTGGTTCTGGGGCTGAGCCTGAGATACTGTTTTTGCGCCAAACCACATTGCCCCACTCACGCTGCTGGTTCCGGATCCGTGCTAAGGAAACAGAGAACAGGCCCTGTCCTTTGGGAGGCATTTAGGATGAGCAGCAGGACCGAGGTGTGCGTGGAATGTGAGCAGTTTCACGGACAGTGTCCAACAAGACCGCTCTGGTCTTCCACAGGATGTGGTGATCCACCAGGGTGGATGAAGACATACAAAGCTACTGAAACAACCAAGGAAGTAGGAGAATTGGGAATATTAAAAACGGACTAGGAACCAGAGCGATTGTACAGCAGGTAGGGTGCTTGCCTCGCATGCAGTCGACCTGGATTTGATCCCCTGCATCCCATATGCTCCCCTGAGCACTGCCAGGAGTAATTCCTGAATGCAGAGCCAGGAGTAACCCCTGTGCATCACAGGATGTGACCCAAAAAGAAAAAGAAAAACAGACTAGATTCTGGCTGGTATTTAGAAATGAATACTGGGTGGGGGGAGGGGAGAGTCCTGGGCACATTGGTGGTGGTGAGGGGGAATAACCGTAGATCAAGGCCAATAAATGCCAATGCCATTTTGAACACAGTGCCTTAACAATAAGGCATTGTTACAAAACAATAACATTTTTTTTAGTTTATTTTTAATTTGAGAGTCATCGTGAGGGTACAGTTACAGATCCATACATCTTTGTGCTCATGTTTCCCCCATACAAAGTTCGATAACACATCCCTTCACCAGTGCCCATTCTCCACCACCAGTAAACCCAACATCCCTCCCCCTCTCCCCCGTCCCGTCTCCCCCCACCCCACCCTGCCACTATGGCAGGGAATTCCCTTTTGTTCTCTCTCTCTGATTAGGTGTTGTGGTTCGGAATAAAGGTGTTGAGTGGCCATTGTGTTCAGTCTCTAGTCTATATTTGGCCCGCATCATCTTTCCCCCACATGACCTCCAACCACATTTTACTTGGTGTTCCTTTCTCTGAGTTGCCCAGAATGAGAGACCAGCCTCCAAGCCATGGAGACAATCTCCTGGTACTTTTTTCTACTATTCTTGGACGTTAGTCTTATAGTCTGTTATTCTATATTCCACAGATGAGTGCAATCTTTCTATGTCTGTCTCTCTCTTTCTGACTCATTTCACTTAGCATGATACTTTCCATGTTGATCCACTTATATGCAAAATTCATGACCTCCTTTTTTCTAACAGCTGCATAGTATTCCATTGTATAGATGTACCAGAGTTTCTTCAACCAGTCATCTGTTCTAGGGCACTCGGGTTTTTTCCAGATTCTGGCTAACAATAACATTTTTTAACACTTGTTATGATATTCTTTAATTTCATGATGACCGTGTTCAGAGTTCAAAATATTTTCAAATACAATGCTAAGCTGTTTGGAATTTGCCTTAACATAATCCCGTCATGGTAACAGGGAGAACAGAGTGGTTAGGGGTAAAATATTACTCCAGGGGCTGAAGGATGAGGCAGGCAGCAATATGCTTCCTGTGCCTGCAGGCGTCTCTGAGTCGGAGGTAGAGTGCGATCCCTGGCACTGCCTCGTGAGGTCTTTGGCCACTCAACAGAATCTGTCACCCACTGGCCTCACAACAGTAATGGCATCAAGGATAAAATCCAAACCTTTGGCCTTATTTGAACACTGATGTAAAGGCATAAACAAATCTTTTAGGTTATTTCCTACTTTCAATACGTTTAGGAAGTTCCATAACAAAGGATTTTTAAAAAAGTATTTCTTCCATCGAATGCAATAGATCACTTTTGAGAAAAGCAAGGTAAACTGAATGGGGGAAAAATTAGGGGCTCTCATTCACATCGGCTACATATTCCAGAGAAGTAAACTATAATCACTCTTAAAGAGTCTTTCTCACTACTGAAATTGCTTTCACATCTATTTCTTGAGCGCTATTAGAAATGCACCTAGTTTTCTTCTTTTTTTCTTTTTTTGTAATGATTGATAGAAACGTCAATTGCAAAGGAAAAGGAATAAAGAATCATTTGATGTAAACTCCAGCGATGGTCTTTAGAGAAGCATTCCATTTAAATGTGGAATTCGTAAGAGAAGGAAAACATATTATTTGAACAATTACCTGGATCTGTAGCAGACATCAGTGAGCCAAAAAACAAACAGTCAGTGAAATGAAAGTCTCCATTTTTCAACTGGCCAGCATGGACCATAGCCTTCACAAAGCCATACATAATTAACCTGTTGGGGAGACAAAAGATGACCTTTAGATCTACAGTGGAGAGCCAACAGCCCCCTGCTGTTGTCACCCGAATTCTAAGGTAACTCTGTGACTATCCACCTGGGACCCCCTTCTGCCAGTTCCCCGCCCTGAGCATCAGCAGACAGGAGGGCTCTCCTGCCTATGAAAGACATTTCCCTGTCCCACAGGGTCCATCTGGCCAAAGGTAACAGAACGTTTTATCACATACTTCAGTGAAAACAAGATAAATCTCCAGAACATAAAAAAATAATCTGTCAAATGTGGCAGCGCGAACTCTGCCCACAGACACTATTCTGAATCGACATCTGCAAATGGAGGGCTTTGCAGTTCTGACTGTTTCTTCTACTGGGGATTGTCTGAAATGTCCTAATTTCACTATCACTACACAGAGAAGAGACGCTGGTCTCTTCCCAAGCATGCAGTAGCCCCCCCCCCCCCCCGGTGCTGAACCACACACGCTTTTCAACTGCCGTTGGGTTCTAGACACTTGTCTTCTGGGTGGAGAACGGCTGTCAGGGCAAGGGAACTTCAACACACTGTCGAGAATGAAATCTGAAATGGTTAAAACCGATTGCACAAGAAAAGGTATTTCTCACACCGTTATAAAAGGTTTGTGGGTTTACCAACCCCACAACATGGGACGCAAATTGGCCATTTGGGTCATTATTTGGCAGCTCATAGCTTTTAAATTGTTTTAAATGACTTAATTGATGGGTTACTGTTGTCTAAAATCCCAGTGAAAGGAACAAGAGAAAATGGTGATCTGGATGAGCGTAAAATCACTCTCAGTGACAGGATGAGTCTGAAGAAACTCGAAGCCACAGGCCAACAGGATGCTTTAGTATTCACAGGCTGTCACAGTTAGCTTCTGAGATGGGGAGAATGTAACTCAGCAGTAGAGCACTCGCTTGCATGAATGAAGCCCTGGGTTCCGTCCCCAGCACCATGAAAGTAATTAAATAGCAGATAAAGATAAAATGTGTTTCTTGAGAAATATTCAAAGGTTGTGAGCCTGGCTGAAAAGGGCTAAAAACCAGAGATTAGAAAGTAAAATGCCAACAAGAATGCAGATGCTTCCAATTATGTTATGAAAATTTTCTCCATGATAATATTTCAGACATATCTGCTTTTAAAGGTTGTTTTTTAACCACACAATAGCTATATGATTTCAGAGCATGACTAAACTCCTGAGTCTTAATATCCTTATTCATGAGGCAGAGATAAGCAATAATTGTCGGTTGCACAGTTCTAAGGAGTCACTGAGATAATACACATTCAATTTCAGGAACATAGTAAATTCTCAATGATGTTATTATCAAGCCTCATAATAATATTAGAACAGGTAACATTTACTTATTATTTCTACGTGTCTACATGTTTTAACTCATTATTTTTACATACTTGCATGCTTTAACTCACTTAATCAACATATTGACCCTATAAGGTAGGGATTTTATTTGCTTTTTAAAGAAGAGAAAACTAAACAGAGTGTAATTAAGTAATTAAGTAACTAGCTCAAACTAGTAAGTTGTGAAATTCAGGTTCAAACTAAGGGGTTTTATTGTAGAATCTGGCTTTTAAATACTATTGCCTAGATGCTATATTTTACATTACATATATCAAGTATATGTAAAAATGGCCTGGAGTGATAGTATAGCGGATAGGGCATTTGCCTTGCACGCGGCTGACCCGGGTTTGATTCCTCCACCCCTCTTGGAGAGCCTGGCAAGCTACCCGTGGTGTATTTGATATGCCAAAAACTGTAACAACAAGTCTCACAATGGAGACATTACTGGTGCTGTGCCCGCTCAAGCAAATCGATGAGCAACAGGATGACAGTGATACAGTGATATCAAATAGATTTGTAACCATCCCCATAAGATGGATATTTTTTTGATCCAAAAGGCTAGCAATGGAGTGTCCCTAGGAACTTAGAAATAAAAATGCCCTCTTAGCTGAATTCCATAACGGATTGGAGGAGAAATTCAACAGTGCTCTGAAGAGCATAGATTCTAGCAAGAGGCTGGAAGAACTACTGTAGCTGGAAAGGGTTGGTCCTGACATGCAATGGCTTCTGGGAAGAAGTAGGTCCTAGAGGCAGCTCATCCATACTTGTCCTAGGGGGCTAGTGGGTTGGGGGGGAGAAATTCAGGAGGGGTCTTTGCTAGTCACTCTCTTGATGTAGGTGGATAACATTGTTTCATTTGTCCACTAAATAGACATTTATTAACGAAGTTAACCACGTGACAAACTGTGCTCAGTGGCTATGACACACCTAAACAAAGCAAAGATCCCTGCCATGTTGGTTGTGCATTTTAGCAAGACAGCAATAAAAATTATCACCAACTCAAATGACAGCCGCTCTCGGCATGAGTCTCTGACTTGGAGTCTGCAGGGCGGACGGGCGCTAGGGATACAGAGGAAGGCCACTTCCTAGATACCTTCCAGCCCCTGCTGTTGCCATCTCACCTTCACCACAGACCTTGCTCACTTAAACTAGAATTGCTCATTTAAATTAGACGACAGCACCAATGGAATTCGCAATTAATGCACACATTGTCACTTGTGACTGTATTCTGACTTTTCTGCCCATTAGTTTATTTAAGTAGTTTTGGAATCTGAGGCTCAGAGTGAAAATGACTTGCCTCCTATTGCATAAAAGCTATTAAGTAGAGCAAAAAATATATATTAAATATATATATAAATGTGTATATATATATACCAAGTCTGATAGTATACATAATATATATGTATTATATATACTACCAGACTTGGCAACTTAGTAAGGTTATGTTAAGATTAGAAGCCTTCTTCTACACCATTCATGAAATGAAATTAGAGTCCTTCTGAAATCGACTTTTTTGTTTTGTTTTGTTTTGATTTTTAGGCCATACCCAGCAGTGCTCAGGGCTTACTCCTGATTCTGCACTCAGGGATTATTCCTGGTGAGCTTGGGGAACCATATGGAATGCTGGGAATTGAACCCTGGCCAGATATGTGCAAGGCAAGTGCCCTACCTGCTGAACCAGAAGTTTACTTCAAAGGTAATAATTTATCTTCTACAGCTACTAATGGTTTTGTATGAATAAATAACAAACTGAAACAATTACACATACACAAAGTGCATGTTCAGCTAATTTCAGATTAATATTCATTATAAGTACAAAAATGCCAAGCAATCTAAATACCCAGGAGATAAATTAGCAACACACATGATGGGCCTACATGAAACTATGAGAGCTATACACAAAATTTATCAGGCACAGAAAATAAATTAATACAGCAAATGACAATGTGGTATAAAGAATTTTTTCTAGCTTTACAAAATTGAATATACTTAGGCATGTTGAAAAAATAAATGTAGGTCTAGAAACATTTAGTCCAAGATGTTCAAAGTTGTGATATGGTAAAATTAAATATGAGTCCTTGTTAGTTATTTTTCACATTTTCCAGTTCTAAAAATAATGGACATAATAAAAAATAATAAAGTACAGTAGTAAGTAGTACTATGTGACAAAAAACACACCCACTGTATCACTTAATCATTACAAGCCATGAGTTAGTATTATAATTGTCTGTTTCTGTAACTGAGGAACTAAGACCCAGAAAGCTAGTAAAGGGATTCAGGTCATGGAAATTAGCTTGTACCCAGTCAGTTGAACACTAAAGCCTAAACACTAAAACACCAATTCTAGAACATTCTCAAAGTGCCTTCAGAGAGGCTGGAGTGATAGTACAGCGGGTAGGGCATTTGCTTTGCACGCAGCACACCCGAATTCAACCCCCGAATTCCATATGGTCCCCCAAGCACCACCAGGAGTAAACCCCTGAGCATCGCCAAGTATGACTCAAAGAGCAAAAAAAAAAAAAAGTGCCTTGAGATCAGGAGAAACATGTGCATGTATGTGATTGTATGCACACACATACCTATACACAACATTAGCTTTGAAAACGGCTTCTGTTTTCCAAATCAGCTTCTAGATATAAAAATAACTATAATTATAATTTTCCTAGTAATAAAAGAAGCAAAGTATATGTTCAGCTTGACTCAATATGATCATACGGTCACTCATGGCAGTGGTCATTATCAGTGGTGACGGTCAGTTAGTCGCCTGTCTGTTCTACGCCAGGCATTTCTCAGTGCCAATGGTAGCTACTGTCATCACTGATCGGCTGTTATTAATAAAAGTAAGTCACAGCTCTACTAACTGTGAGGTTTATTCTCAGAGTGGTCCGTGAACGCGTTTTGGATGGCTCAGGGGACAGGAGAGTTGTGGGTCCACAGGAGAGGGGCTGCTAGGAAGTTCACTGCACGCAATGCTGTGGAGGCGGCAGACTCCGGGGCGGCGGGGGCGGTGACACAGGGTGGACAGAGACAGAACATGGTGTGGACAGAGTGAACAGTCACTCTACACTCAGGAATTACTCCTGGCAGTGCTCGGGGGACCATATGGGATGCTGGGAATTGAACCCAGGTCGGCCGCGTGCAAGGCAAATGCCCTACCCGCTGTGCTATCGCTCCAGCCCCTGATGTTTTTTTTTTTTAATGACATTCTCCCCTCCAACCCCCCCAAGAATAGTCTTTAAAAACCTTGGACAAATCTTCTGGGAAAGGCAGTTTTGTTAAGCACGAGGCCAAGTCAGGGGACTGAGCTTCATGTGTGCTCAGGCTGAGGGTCAAAGCCAGCAGGAGAGAGGACATCTGTGTCCAGATTCCTGCTCTACGCTGAAGAGGCCTCCCTTCAAATAAACGTCCTCCCCTCTGGGTTCAAGTGCGCTTTCTCGAAAGCAATCAAGTTTAGTACCCAGTGAAGAATTCATGAATCTTTTCTTTCTTAGAGACATATCATGTATTATAGAACGAGGTATAATTGACACGTAACAGGCTGCATGTTTAAGGCTTCTGATGAAATGTTTTGGGATAAGTATGCATTGCAAAGTAATCACCATGATCAAGCTAACACATCCGGTGTCTCGCCGTCACCATTTGTGTGGATAAGGTGAGAACTTCTAAGATTTATTGCTTCAGCAACTTTCACATAGGGATTACAGTTTGGTCAATAGTGTTATATATACCAGGCAGAGCAGCACATCCCTGAAATGGAATCTACTAGAAGTCTGCTCTGTAGGGGAACAAAAATATGCCGCCCCAAATGTGTCTTTGCCAAAAGGCTGATTTGACCAGGAAGGCTCTGAAGTCTGAGGGAGTCGTCTTTGAGAAGGGGTTTGCTATTCGAAGATGGAGCCCTCTGACAGTGTCTCCCACAATGCACCGGGCAGACATTTTTTCGGGCTCTGAATCTCTCTTCTAACTTCAAGGCCGCAGGAATAGGCATTGGCATACTTCGGCTGTCTCTAGAACCCTGTAACTAACCTTCCTCTTCCCCTGCCAACCTTTGCTTAAGGGTTTTGAAGCTATGCCTGGAAGACAGTGATAAGTTCGTTTTTGGGGCCTCTCTATACATTCTCCTAGACTTATCAATCCTTCTGATACTTGCTTGATTATCTGTCCAGTCTCTGAAGAGCCCAGT